>NC_054371.1:144645130-144945130 GCF_017654675.1 Xenopus laevis | reverse complement strand
ATGCTGGTAGCAAATATTCCTCATGTGCTATGAGCCTTATATTTGTTATGCTAAACTTGGGTCTACAGCTAACGATTAATTAGCATTCTTATGCAGCGATGTGTGGAGGTGTGTGGGGTCTAGTGGCTTCTACTATTTTAGTTTAAGAAGCTGACTCAAAGGTTATAAACAGCTTCATACTGATAGGGTGCATCTGGTTGATTGGCAGATTTAGTGGACTGTATGCAGGGAGCTGCTGATTTGCAATATCTGGAACAACACACCAAGCCTGTTAATAAGAAATGATCAACATATTGTGGACATTCACTCAAATGGCAGATGTAATGCTTTTCTCACATGAATAGAGAGCAACACCTGAAGTAACTTCAAACAAGCCTATGCCTGTGTTTTATTCACAGAATATAGTTTGATACAACAAAATACAAAGAATTTTTTGTTAAGTTAATTTGTCAGAAACAAAGTCAGAACAAATCACAGGCAAGGCTGAAGATTTAGGCCTTTGAAAAAGCTTTTTTTTTCAAAAGGCCTCAGCCTCTATTAGTGCATCTTCAACCATAAAAATAAAATATTTCAGCTTTACTCACATTCTTTAGGGTGCTTTTGTCTTTTCTTGCAATGACACGGAATGCTTGATATAAAAATCCAGTGTCAGTTGTATTTCTTCTTATGCACATAGACCGTATTGTGGCTTCAAGTTGCCCTATAATTTTGTTTGCAGGACACTCAGAAAGACAGTGGCTGTATGTGGCTCCTGCTTCCAGATGAACTATGGATATTCATTTTTTCCAAGCTGCCACACAAAGATCTTTCAAAGGCTGCTCAAGTGTGCCAGAGATTCTGTCATATTGCAAATGATGCCAGCTTATGTAAGTTTCCTCATGAAACCATTCACTGAATCAATATCCGTCTGATTTTACATGCACTTATATTGTATACTTGCGGTTTTTTGATGACAAATTAATATACTTCTACTAAAAATGAATGAATTTTATTGATAAGCAAATAATCTGGAACATCTGCAGAGACAACATGGGTATGAACAGTGGCATAATTTGGGGGCCTAGCCCCAACTGTCATTTCTTTTTTTGAGCTTACACCCCCCCCAGCTGAAATTGCAGGTCACCCTTGTGGAAGATGCTAATATACAGTAGTTCAGAAGTATCTAGGAACACATGTAGAAACACATCCTAAAATTGCATTTTCTCAGCTTTTGAGTTTCAAACTGTGTCTAGAAGCTCAAGAACTTAAAGTCAGTAGCATTTTTTTAATATTAGTGAGCAGTTAAACATAAAAGCTACACCATGCTCAATGCTAACGTTGACCGGAGTGATGTAAAGGTGGCAGAACAGAACCAAATTACATCAACAATGTTCCAGAATTTAGTGGAAAGCCCCAAATAGCAGAGGCTGCATAACATTATAGGGGTGTTTGCCTTTAAGGTAACTTTTAGTTTGATGTAGAATGGCCATTTCTAAGCAACTTTTCAATTGGTCTTTATTATTTATTTTTTATAGTTTTTTTTAATTTGCTCTTTTCTTCTGATTCTTTCTAGCTTTCAAATGGAGTTCATTGATCCCATTTAAAAACAAATGCTCTGTAAAGCTACAAATGTATTGTTATGGCTACTTTTTATTACTTGTCTTTCTATTCAAGTCCTCTCCTATTCAAGTCTCCAATTCAAATCAGTGCATGGTTGCTAGAGTAATTTTGGCCATAGCAACCAGATTGCTGTAATAGCAACCCGGAGAGCAGTTAATAAAAAATTAAATAATTCAAAAACTACAAATAAAAAATGAAAGCCAATTACAAATAGTCTCATACTAAAAGTGAATTCTAAGGTGAACACCCCTGTAAATGAATAAAATATCAATACTGTTGCTTTCATAATGAGGTGCTGGACAAGCAGGTACCTAGACTTTTTTGACCATATTGTGTATATTTATCAAACATTTGAAGAGCAAAACACTTTCTAATCTTACCTGAGCAAAAGCAATACATAACAAAGTACACCTGGCTATTTCTCAGGATTAATTCTATTTTCAGCATTTGTTTTTTTATAGCACTGACCTGAAAAACAAACTCAAGTTAAAGAGCGATGGCAATCAACAAAATTTGGGAAAGTGCTAATTTAAAGTGATGTAATGCTTAATGGATTAGCAAAATTTTCTCTCCTTAGTCTACAGTAGAATATCCTGTACATTTCCTTCTGACCCGCAGTCCAATATTTAAACAGTGCATGACCATACAAAAACCATGGACTATGCATTTTGAACAAATTAGCAGTTCCCTATGGTATATACTTAAATCAGTGGCAAAATTACAGTAGACTGCAGCAGGAAGAGGGCCTTTATTGCAGGGTCTGCCGTGTGGTAGTTCCACATACCCCAGCTTAATTTCGCTCATTTGCGGCAGAAGGGAGGTTAGCTAGCCTGAGTGACTACTGATCATTGTTTAGAAGTTGAAGAATATTGTGAAGCTAATGCAAGAGTAAAAACACGAATGCAATAAATAACTAAATCCACCCCGATAAAATACAGTTTATAGCTTTGATCTGTAATGAATCTTGATTTGGCGTAATAATAATGTGCTTAAAGGAGAACTAAACCCTACAAATCAATATGGCTAAAAATGCCATATTTTATATACTGAACTTCTTGCACCAGCCTAAAGTTTCAGCTTCTCAAAAGCAGCAATGATCCAGGACTTCAAACTTGTCCAGGGGGTCACCATCTTTGAAAGTGTCTGCGACACTCACATGCTCAGTGGGTTCTGAGCAGCTGTTGAGAAGCTAAGCTTTGGGGTTGTCGCAAATTATCAAGCAGAAAATGAAGTTTGTCTGTAATATAAGATGATGCTACAGGGTTGATTATTAAATTCTGATGCTAGTTGCACTGGTTTCTGTGCTGCCATGTAGTAATTATCTGTATTAATTACTAATCAGCCTTATATTGTGACATTTCTATTCTATGTGTACTGTATACTGTGAGTGGGTCCCTAAGCTCAGTAAGTGATAGCAGCACAGAGCATATGCAGTGAATCAGCAGAAAAGAAGATGGGGAGCTACTGGGGCATCTTTGGTGACACAGATCTTTACTGCTAAATGCTGTTGTTGCCTTGGGCTGGTACAGAAGCCCACAACATAATGTACAACATTACTAGCTAATTCTTTAGTTAAGCTTTAGTTCTCCTTTAAACCAACACAGAAAATCAAAGTTCCCTTTGGACTTTGTTCAAATGTTTACATTTTATGTTCCGCAGGGCACAGACACTTGGCAATACACTAAAGGCAGGTAGAGAAGTGTGGAAAGTTGGAAGGGCATCTGAGCTTTTATTTATTATTATTATTATTAACATGTATTTATATAGCGCCAACATATTGCGTAGCACTGTAAAGTAACTGTGATTATACAACTACATCACATGAATTACATACATAGAATATATGGAGTAACAAACATCACAATCAATACAGGTACAAAGAGGTGAGGAAGGCCCTATGCATAGGCATACAGTCTAAAGGGAAGGGCTGTGGTGATTATTCTAAATGACACCTTTAAACATCCCTCTATTTAAAACTAATTGATACTCCTTTGTGGCCCTTAGTTTTCCTGTGCTTAACCCTTCATGAATAAGCCCTTATATCTCAGGCTGGCTGGCCCAATCCCTTCTTATCAATAGTATATACTATACTATTGATAGACTATAGTGTATACAGATCAATGCTATAACTGTTTCTCAGCATACATATTCCCCTCTACTAGGCACATTTCTGCAGAGGAATTTGAGGTTATAGAGACCCATCCACTTGAGCATTTAAAAATTGGGAAGAAAATGGAAGACATAATTGGTTTGTCTATAGATCTGCTGAACACCTGGTTGGCTTACTGATAGGCCATGTGTTAGTGTCATGCTTTCCTTTGCAAATGCATAGCATATAGCAAAATTGCACCATGAACTGACATATATTTCCAGTATAGTCATAATCAGCCAAATATCCCAGCCACCTTTGGGCAAAAAAAGGAAGAATGCCAGCCCAGTGGCAGTGGCACAGTGGATTGCATTGATCCCTAGCAGAATCTGTTATTCTTACCTAGGTGCTGCAAGGATTTGTCTGCATCCACCTGGGTTTACTTTGAGTTTTCTGATTTCTGCTCATACAGATAGGTAAAATGGGTCCTAATAAATTGGTCCAAGCCAGTTTTATCTGAAAATTATAGTATACATAGATTGTAAGCGGAACCGGCACTGTCTATGTAAAGTGCTGTGTAAATTTGATGGCACTGCATATATATATAGAATAATAAATCATAATTGTGTGGATCCTGAGACACATTGCTAACCAGCATGATTAGATGCTTTTTGAGTGGGGAAGCATCCATTTAATACAAGGGGAGTTATAAGGATCATTAAGGGTTCCCGCATTGTCGTTTTTTATTGTATGAAAATAAATTGCTAAAGTTATGAAAGGAAATTTTGTTTTTTCAAGGGCCAAATATATAAAGCTTTCTTATTGGTGGTTGAGATTCGAATATTATATTACGTATGGTAGTTATGAATTGTTCTATCCTAGATAGACTAGAACAATTTTAGTTCAGAACTCTTAGCTTTTGTCTGATCCTTGTGTTATTTTCATAAGTTGCAGAACAAACATTCACACCTTGAACAAACAAGCAGTAACAACCTGAAGAATGAGAGTTCTGCGTCACTATTGCAGTTCATATGTTCCTTGTACAAAGTGTTTGTCTCACTGAAGTGCTAAGTCTTTGCCTTACTGCTTGCTGCACAACATTGTGTTGGCACAATAGTATTGTTTGCTTGGATTGTGTGCCGACAGGGCAGTCTGTCAAGGACAATCAGTCTACTTCTTTTTGGGTCAATTTGATGGTAATGTTTAATTCAAAGCAAGGATTAAATAACCAGTAGATATCCTCTTCCGTGCTATAACTAAATATCTATTTTCAGGAGGAAAATAAAATGAAAATAAAAAATGAAGCTTTAGTGGCCACCCTAAAGGGAAATATAATGTATTTAGAATACTTTGAGGACCACAGAATCACCTACAATAGAACATTAGTTTTTTGGAATATCTCAGATCCTGCATTCGCTTCTGAATTCACAAATCCTAAATGCAACAATTATTTGTTTACTGTTGATGCAATTATTTTATATTTGTCACATTACAAGATACAAATTAGGGCTCGGATTCACCTTAGCATTCAGCCAAATACAGAATTTATGGATTTGATTGTCCCTAACTTTTTTCCTGTTGCCTTTTACGTATAGGGAAGATTATCGAGATTACAAATTGCCATTCTCTGAATGACAATAATTTGGTGAGCATAGGGCATCATCACCCCGAGTCACTAAAGCTGAATCATTGTCATGACAGTGGCCAGTGCATTACAGATGAAGGTCTGAGAAAGCTTTTCCAGAATTGCAAGGATTCTCTAAAGGTAATATTTTACTAAGATTATACATTTTATGGAGTATCTATCTATCTATCTATCTATCTATCTATCTATCTATCTATCGTTTGTGTATTTGTGCAAATAAGAGTAAAAATAATATTCTGTACTTTCAGTTAATCACTTAGAACAGGTAATTTACATACACATCTACAAGTGTGGAGGCTCACAAATGTTTTTTTTACAAAAATGATGTGCAACAAAAAATTTTTGTTCATCGGTTTCACAAATTTTCGGGGAACTGAAACGGGACAGATTCGCTCATCACTATTCGCAGCTTGTGGAAAAGAAACGTGTCATTTTTGTGCAGGTTTGTTTCCATGGTTTTTATATTAAGAAAAGTCTTGAATGGCTTAAAAATTTGTCTTGATTACACTTCCCATTTTCGTCTGTAGTATCTCAGCAGATTTTAAGTGGGACGATTTTATTTTTTACTGATTTGATTTGATAATTCTTGCAAACAAATGATTATTTGTGACACCCCTTTGATTCGCCTGTCTGTTCCCTACCACTGCAATTTATTTCAGCTGCCACTTTTCTCTTATGTAGCTTCTTTCCTCTCACTAAGCTGATCTAATGTACAGGGTTTTTTGTTATATTTTTTATGTGTGGCATAAAATAAGTCATTATAACCATAAAAAAAACCTTGTGAAAATTATGAGAATACAGGTATCTAAAGACAGGTAACAGCTGAGGGTAGCTGATATGGTGTGCCAGACACAGCTACCTCTCACTGTAGATTATGTATTTTGGGCACCAGGGCCTACTTACTGCATGTAATGTGTGTGGGTTGTGAGTCCCCATCACCCATTGTATACTGTGTGCTTAGGGGGCCATTACTCTTACACTTACTCTCACACATACACACAGAGAGAGGAGCATTTTTTTTCCTAGTAAGAATCTTTGATGCTGAGAGATACATTGAAGAGTTAAACTTGAATGACATTTGCATTTTGCATTTAACATTAGACTCTGTGGGACATATATGACTTTACCTTGGAGGAGGAGGCAGTATGGAGGTGGTGTGGCAGCTCCTGCTAATATAAATAAATGCAAATAGGCAGATGTATAGAACTTTCTTTTGCATATATCGTTGACACAGTTTCAGTGCTTTGAACTTTGAATTAGAACAAAATTTTAGTGTAAGATTTTTTATATGGAAAAGAGAATTTACCACTGGTCTCAATACTTTAGTATTATGGCACTAATACCAAAACATGTATATATGCTTTTTCCTCATAAATAAACACACCTGAGCCTTCACATAACAGGCCACATAGATAGAAGGGGCACATTTACTAAATTTACGTAAAAAGACAATTCGCAGCAACATTGGCTATTTACTAAAAGATGAGCAACACACTTTGCTACTGAATTACGTTGTCACTGGAGAACTTTTGCTGTGTTTTGCCTGGTGAATTTTCGCTCAGACGAGCTATTGTAAATCCGTTTATTTATCAAAGTGTGAAAATTTCAATTTGTTGCCCTATTTTCTATTCTGACTGGCAAAATAATACAATGAAGCTACATCTTGGCTTTTTTTCATATTTAAAGTGTGAATATGTTTACGAGTTGTAAATGTTAAAAATATCTTATTTACACTTTTTTTAACATTTAAAGCTCATGCAACATTTGTTTTAGGGTAGGCTCATAGAGCCAATGACAAATTCCCAGCAATGCGTTTTATTCTCATATGAGCCTTAACATTTGTTTATGTTATTGGTGTAAGTCAACATGTTACCTCTTATTTAACTGTGCTGCTAATGTGTAATCTAACATTTTACTTAATACCTTATGTTACATTTTAAATGGATTCCAAAGCAATACTACTAATGTGAAAACAGCAACTGCTTGTTTTGGTTCCATTAAAATTGTATCTGTCAGTTCAAAAGTGATTGTTTGTCACTTATTAAATTGTTTTTACTAGATTTATAAAATCTCCAGTTTTCTTCTTTAAAAGGGGAAGTAAAACTCAAATTTCGAATTTCCTGTTGCTTTTTACTAAAACATAAGGTTTCTACAGCTTATTTCCTTTGAATTCCCCTGTCTACCTTTATGGTCCCAGCCATCAAACAGGGCAAATGTCTAAGAGTTTAGGGTCCTAAAATACCTCATTATTATTTCATTACTATCTCTGAAGCCTTTAACACTTTGTTAGGGTAAGGAATGGGGCCCACATCTCATCACCCATTTATGCCATTGCATTACTGCACATGGTAGAGTTGGGGAGACTCTTTACAAGATTCTCTATATACTATGTATCTAATCATGCACAGGTTTAAAGAACGGTTTTCTTGGCTTTGATACCCACAATGATTTATATTTTTCATATTATTGTATTTCTGTAGACAGCCATTTTATTGGGGTTTTAAGGACATGCACTTTTTGTCCGGTACATCTATTTTTTGAGTACCACCTTGGTCCTAGAGGAACATTGTTTCATTTCACTGTGTACTGTACAAACGTATAATGAGATGATGTTTCCAATCATGACTGAGGTCTGTTGGTCAGGAAGTCCAGAATCCAACTGCAGAGGGAGGTGTTCAGTCCAAGCAGGCTCAGCTTTTCTATCAGATGCTGAGGAATGATAGTGTTGAATGTTGAATGCTGAACTGAAGTCTATGAACAGCATTCGAACGTAGGTGTCTTTTTTGTCCAGATGGAGGGTTGTGGTTATTGCATCACAGCTGTATGTTGTGAAGGGTTAAACAATGCATTAAAATGACAATATCATAATAAAACATATACAGTAGTTAAATATAAGCAATAAATGCAATTACTTTAAAAATGAGAGTAGCAAACAGTGAGGATGCTGTGCATATTTGTGCTTTGCTTCATCTGGTTCTAGTCGCAGCTCTCCCGAGACTTCGGTAACTCACCCGAAGATTCCAGTAGTAAAAATAGTTACTCGTTTGTCTAGGATTAGTGTAATGCTTATTATGGCAAAGAGGAGTGACAAATGAGGTATAGTAAAGACATCTTGGCCTAGCCAGGTTTTAGTGGCGCATGGATTTTTTCGGGCCCAAAGTAAAACATTCGCTTTAGGCTTCATATTTTGTTGAGATGGCCCGCCCTGCATATAGTAAATACTTGGCTGCTATCTGTTAAGTAGTGACTTATCTTTAAAATCATGGGTAACATTTATACTGCAATCCTATTGGAAGTGTCTATTTGTTTGGAGTACATTCTTCTTCTGTGCAGCTATTTACTGTAGTTAAATGACTTTGCAAGATTTTCCTGCAAGAAAAAGTCTCAGGTGCAGCAAAGTAATGGCAGCCACACCCGTGCCACAGCCACTAAGGTTTGAAGAGAGTTCACGTGCTTGTTTACATAAGAAAACCACATCCTGGAACCAAACCTGGCAGGCAATACTGTGAGATTATACAGGCTAGCACTGAGAAACCAAGGACGTCACAATTAGGTCAGTTGTAAGGTTAGAACTTTGCTTTAAATACCTGCTTATTAAGCCAATCTCATTTTATCAGCCAGGATTAATACAACAGCTTCTTTATCCAGTTCTAGAGATCTTTTTGACTACTATGCCTGTAGCTATTATTATTGTCATGTATTCATTTTATGAAATAAACTTGCCTGAAAAACTATAGATAAAAATGTTTTAAATAATATTTCACGTATTTTTACAAAGAACTCATAGCAAACAGGAAAGTTTTGCTTACCACTAAACATTTCTAATAAGCTCATGCTTTAAGGTGGCCATACACTATAAGATCTGCTTGTTTGGCAACCTCGATCTTTCCCCGATATGCCTACCAAAGGCAGGGCGACATTGGGCTAATCCGATCGTTCGGCCCTAGGGCCAAACAATTGGATTACAACTAAGGCAATAGATTGGACGATGACCTCATCAACCAGCTGATGCGGTGCTCGATCGCAAGCGAAGAACAAACCTACTCAATCTATATCTGGCTGATTTTTGGCCAGATATAGATCGGGGAGGCGCATCGGAATGCCCCATACACGGGCAGATAAGATGCTGAATTGGTCTAAAGGAGTGGTATCGGCATCTTAAATCTGCCCGTGTATGGCCACCTTTACGTTGTAAGGTTGGGCCACCTTTACTTTTGTATTGGCTAATTCTATAATAATTCTATATATTCAATGTACGCACCCATTTATTGTACAGGGCTGTAAAATATGTTGGTGCAATTTTCTCTTTAATTCCTTCTCAGCTATGTGTGCAGAAAAATTATTTTGTGCGCACATTTTAAACTTGTGTGCTCATTTTTAATAACTGTGTGCTCAGGTTAGAATAAATGCAACATTTTGTGTTTTCGCACAAATTTCTTTGTGCGCACCACATTTTGTTGTTTTGAGACCTGGCCTCAAAATTTGTGTGCGCACACAGAAGCGAACAGCTTAGAGGGAACATTGTGTTGATGCTATATAAAAATATTACTACTGCTCATAATAACCATGAGATGGAGGTGCAACCATACAATTTAGAAGGACAAAGACAAGAGAATTTCAGCATTTACCTATACCAATATTTTAAGGATATTAAGACATTTTGTGCAAAAGCTACTGAAAATGCCCCCTCCCTTTAAATCTGCCTCTCGTGCCTCATTACAGCTTTCAAATGGGGGTCTGACCCCTTTAGCCAAAAACTATTGCCCTGTAGAGATACAATTGTATTGTTACTTATTAAATATTACCCCTATTCATGTTCCAGTTTGTCATTTAAACCACTGTCTGGTTATTGTGTAAACTGCTGCTGAATTAATATCACTGTCTATTGCATACTAAATGTTAACTTTAATGAGAACTAGCCTTTTAATTAATCTGATGTTTTCCATTGTCTAAATGTAATTTATGGAACCTTGGTTTTCTTAATCTGATATTGTAAAGGAGGAGGTATTCAAGCAGGGCCTGAACTAGGGGTAGACAGAAGAGGCACAATGGGGGGGCAGGCATGTACCTCTTGTTTCACCTAGCCCTGGTCTGGGCCCTTATTTCCCCACCACCACTTGTTTCCGCCATGCCATTGTCTATGTTCCTACCCCTCTGTGCCTCGTCACAGCACGCACGGGGGAGGAGTGGCCTAACAGTTTGCCTTCAATATTTTGGAAATACATTTTTTCAAAAGACTAATGCCCCTATTAAGGATACCAAAGTGCTTTACAAAACATGACCTCCATCAACAGGCAGACTAATATGGCTGTGTGTTTTTCTTGCATGATGCAAGTTAGTGGCAGTAGTACCACCGCATTTGCCATACTTTTAGTATACTTCTAATTTGGTTTGATGGTGTATAATGGAATTGTTTATGTCCTCTCCCTGCACATGTGCATAGCTCTATAATTAGCAACATTATAATGACAACAGTGTCAATATAATGCACAACTTATACAGTTATCCCACTAGGAATTTTGAAAATGATCATAGAGCAAGATTTTCACAGCAGCCCTACATTTGGACATAACTCTCTTTATTTTATATTAACTCTCAGCTAAACAGTGTCTATCAAAACCATTCCAAGAACCAATTCTTTAACAAGATGTTAAAACCGTTCACAGTCCCTAGGCCTCCTAGAATTATGAACCATGAGATGTTGGTTTTAGGTACAAATAAACCCTTGATTCTACTCATTTCTTAATCTAACCCATTCTGTTATAAATCGCCCAACAAACTTTAAACATAAACCATATATATTTTTAGGGGACAGTTCTCCAAAATGACGTACAAACCTTTGCCCTTTGATGATAGTCAACCAAAGGTGTAGAATGAAAAATGTTTTCTCATCTGTAGGACCTGAAGATAACAAACACCAGTGGCGCGAGATTTGAAGGGGATGCCATTTTGTTTCATGCCAGCATTTACTGCAGAAAGCTCACCTCTGTTGATATAAGCTGGACTGCAGCAACTGACAAAGGAGTTATTGCTGTTATAGAGTCCAGTCCACAGTAAGTACTGAAAAGCTAACAAACAATGTAGAAAATAAACCAATGTTGTAATATTTTCAAAACGTGTTCTAGAACAGAAAATGATTTGCTCATTTGACTTAGTATTTGCTCTACAGTAACAATTACACAAGAGCCTGACCATTATTTTCATGATACAGAGACAAGCCAGGGGGTTTAGTTCAGTTCAAGTCTGATTAAGGTCTCGTTAGGCAGGGATGAGATAAGTGCTAAGAATATGCAAGTTTACGCATGAATTGTAATTTTATATGTTATCTGAAATGGCAATATGCCTTTATTATACCTGCAGAGTGCAAAATCTGTCTGTGAATGGCTGTAAGATTACAGATCATACGATCACTGCCCTGGTGAAGAAGCATTCAAGAAGGTATGGATGGTGATCATTTTAATCCTAATTTTTTTTCCCCTTTCATGTTCATTAAGAAGCACAACAACATTTGTAATTTTAATCCCTTTTAATTTTAATTTACTTCTTAATGTAATTAAGTATAAATAATTGTATAAACATTGCATAATTGGATAGGCATTAAGGACCTTAGATTTATTTGTTTTGTAGGCTTGTTACCCATTGTAAGCACACTGTAATAGCTTAGTGTTTAGTGAGATAATGGCTCATAGTATTGCAGTACAGTAAAGTTAGGAATCTTTCACTTCTAAGGGATCAATTTGTATATTTTACATAGCCATATGTGCTGATAATGCTTAAGTAGAAAGATACAAACTTATACATACAAGCTGTTAAACTTCGATTAATATATGTGTGTTTTTTTAACATTTATTCACATCACCTGTTTCCATGTATGCACAGATGAATAGCACCAATTAAGGATTTAATACAGGATTAAAACTAAACATATAGTACCCTTCTAATTTTAAACATAATTGTTTAAGGCTGTAAAGGGCACCTGCTGTAAAGGACACCTGCTGTTCCTAATGGTTTCACTCAATGCAATTTTTGTTCAATTTTTTATCAAACAACATATTGCCCCTTCCATAATACAATGTAAATTACACAGTTTTTTTACAAATTATTTTCATTTGTATTACAAATAGAATTTACAATCTCTTTGTTTTGTTTACCGTACAAATGACATTGACATATCCAGGATCATTAACAGTTCAGCTTGCACAGCTAGCTTACTGAAGAGAAAAAAAGGAAAGAAAATACACGCAAAAGAGAAAAAAGAAGGAAAGATAAGAAAGGCCCAAAACAGTTGTTAACAATATAATAACAAATAAATATGTAATTGCATCCATGGGACAGTACATTTTAAGCACCAGTTACGCAGATTGATAAACATTCGGGCATCAAGGCAATCTAGGAATTGTCAGGCATGTTGGATGGTACACTATTCCAGCGCTATTCCAAGCAGCTTATTTAAATGAAAAGCATTATAAGTGTTTTATGTCCATACACAATTTTACAAAGATAGGCTAATTAAGGCTTTCTAAAATTGTGTATGGACATAGTAAACTCATAATGCTTTTAATTTAATTAAGCTGCTTGTGACATTATAATCAGGTCCAGAATTGTACCAGCCCGTATCCTGTGTGTCCACCATCTGATCATAACCTTTTGGAACGTTTCCTGCATGAATGCTAGCAGAGCATTTAACCATATCATGGAACATATCAAACCAGGTGTTTACCTCTAGGCATAAATGTAGATCTTCAGAGAAATAGCTCCTTTATATGGAAGGGGGTGTAAACAAAAGACAGTGAGTGAGGACAGAAACTGAGGTGGAGAGCTTAAGGCCTTGGACACATACCTTTGCGGTACCAGGTGCTGTACTGAAGGACCCACGCCTGTTACAGGGCCGTTAAAGACGGACATTTTATGGAGTTCACTGAAATGGACTGAATTTTATATTTTTATATTTTTGACCATCATGGGTTAAGTAAATAGCACTGATTTTTTATGGTGTCACAGGAAGAGGGAGTGGCCTTTTTTACCACACCCCCTCCTCATACTTTAAATATGGATGTGGGAATTGTAACACTAGGCTTGATAAACGGCCCGGGCGGCCCGAAACGTTGCCCTGTTTGAAATAATTTGATGCAATAATATACACGTTTATTCATATCTACGGTGTGCTGCTGATATCTGCTCTGAGTGAGTGAGGACAGGTCACGCAGTTTATTGTTCGTTATTGATAAGAGAAAAGCATAGTTCTGCATCATTGGCCATGCCCAATTACACTCTATTTTTAAATGGTTTTGGCTTCACTCGAATACTGTGTGCCTTGCACCCCAATACTGAGGGTGATACCTGACGTGTGCCTA
Organism: Xenopus laevis; assembly: GCF_017654675.1. NCBI lineage: Eukaryota > Metazoa > Chordata > Amphibia > Anura > Pipidae > Xenopus > Xenopus laevis. The sequence continues at coordinate 144,931,443 of NC_054371.1, read as the reverse complement.
ATGTAGCTCATGGAACTAACTTAGAGGCAGCTTTATGAAATATCAGATCAGATATCCAGAGAGTTTCTCAGCATTTGATATGTTTTCTGTATATTTACACTTTTGCTTTGGGCAGTCAAACAAATTTGAACTACTGCCACTCTTTACTCGCTTGTATGGGATTCTTATGTAACATATTTATCAAGGCAATCTCTCACTTTCAGCCTATGATGAATATGTCCCTAAAATCCCAAACAAGTGAACAGAGAGCAGGGACATTTCAATAAGACAGACTGTGGTGAGTTCCATTTTTTCTCATAAATATGCCCTGTTGAATGAATGTTACCGACTTGGCAAGCCTGCACTTCTATAAAAGTTCATTATTATTAGCATTGCTGGACTATAATTACATAATTATGCAGGTATAGTTTTAATAGCTTAGTAGCTATAGCCATAGTTTCTTTAAAATAACAGAATATTAAAAAAAACATTTCCAATACAATTTTTACTGTAAACAGATCAAATATATATATATTTAAAATGTTTTTATTTGTCCCACAGTAAATGATTACATGTCAAAATAAGCATGTTAATAATATAATAAAGCTTTTTGCTCTGGGTCCAGTCTGCACTTCAACTTCCCGGCTGATAAACAATATTTTTAGTTTTTAAATCAGAAGCAAATATATGTACAAATAATTTCCATCTTCAACATGCTTAGCAGTTCTATACTCTGGAATGGTACAATGTTATTGCTTATATGAGCAAGCCTGTGATTTTAGGATTAACAGGTGGCAGATTGAAGCTAAGCATGTTTGAAAACCATGAGGTACATGTTTTGTTGTGTTTTGCTCATACCCAATGGAATGCTGAAATCTGATGGGGTATCACAAAGGGGCATGATATATACAGGCCCATTGCATATGGGGGAGGCAGATATTTTTTGCACTAAAGCAGTTGACCTCTTCTTGACTGATAATTTTGTCTCCACTGGGCCAGGAGAGCAGCCCATGTGTACCCATTTCCACTACTTCTGTTTCCCTAGGTCTGTTGCATCACCCCAGCAACCTTATTGGTTGGGTAGGGTCAGCCATTCAGGACTGACTCTGCCCTATAACAGCCCAACCCTCCTTACAGTTAGAGGCTGAGCATTGTCTTTGTTCTGAACACTGTGGTCTAACCCTAGCTCTTCTGCTTTGTCCTGTTCTGGCTCTATTTCTGCTGGTTCTTCTGTTCTTTGCACCTGCTCCAGCTCTAGTCCTGCACCCTGACCTGTCCTTGTTCCTCTTTTGTTTCCTGCATCCTAATCCAGTCCAAATCCTGTCTCTGATCCAGTCCTGTCCTCTTGCCAGCACACATCCAGCTCCTGCCCTTTCTCTACGCCCACTCCCTCCTGCTTCACTCTGTTCCAGATTCTGCCTCTTCACCCTTGCTGTCCCACTCCATTCCTCTACCTGCTCTGTTCCAGTCCCCTTCCAGATTCTGCACTTTGCCCGCACCATCCTGCTCCAGTCCTCCACCTGCTCCATTCCAGTCTTATTATCTTCAACCACTCCATCCTTATTTAGCCTGGCCCTAACTTGACACCCTTGTCATCCTGTCCTTTTATCTCCTTTGTGTGTCTGTGTGCATCATAGCAGCTCCTCGCCTGCTCCCTTCCCTTTGGAAAACCCTTACATTTTGCATTTGATAACATGTCCAAACACAAAAGGAACAAGGCCACAAACAATAAAACAAATGGACAAGCATTCATCTTTATATATAAGATAAATTATGTTATTGTTGCTTGCTTTATGGCCACCATTTTGCTGAATGCTAAAAACAAACATTTATATGTTTTTTTGCTGTATAAGATATTTCTGCCAGTCTTTTTGCCCTAATAGATGCATTGATTACTTGATGAATTGTGCTGTGGTAAAGTACTACTTTAAAAATCATGTCTGATTCATTGCTTAGTGTGTACCTCTTGTATTGTCCTTCTCAGAAAATTGACTGCACTGAAGACCACTAACAGATGTGCTGAAAAATTCTAGGGACATATTCTTAAATCTGGAAGAGTAGCATTATACTGTATCTGTAATCTGCTGGGATATGTAATTTGGCTGCCTTTCTGTTTGCTCTTACCTGTTAATACTCTTTTCCTCCAAAACTCACCAGTGTTCTTAGTTTATGCAGAAACTCATCATTTATCCGGTTTAAAGAAAATGTTTAAAACCCTCTCTAAATCTCCCTTCATGTTCAGTCACATAATATAAAAAATGACTGCTGCTCAGCATCATACCTTTGTAGCCCTAGGTGGCTATGCCATGAATCACCCATCAGGTACCATGTGAATTAGTTTCTGTGTAATAATAATTGGGAGGTCCCAGTAGTTTATATTAGATAACTACATCCAATTATCACAATGCAGTGACTATAACCATCTAGAACCATTATTAAATTTTCCATCTTAAAGGCAGTGGGGAAATTGCTGAAATTGTTTTTCCAGCTCGGAAAGTGAACGACCTGCAATTGCTTCTCTATTGACTTTTGAAACCACAACTATATTAACTTTCTCTAAAACTACAAAATTCATGAAATTAAAGGATCCAAAAAGAAAATTACTCTATATGATCCGAAAACAATACAAATACCTCTAAAACATCTAAAAATTTAAATTTTTTGTCCAATTCCAAGCTAAAAACCCCCCAAAAACCTCTAAAATTCCTAACTGATTTAAAACTGTCCAATAAGCTCTTTCTCTAAAACTACAAATGTCATGACATTAAAAGATCCAAAAAGAAAATTACTCTAAATGATCCGAAAAAAATACAAATACTGCTAAAACCTCTGAAAATTTTAATTTTTCAGACAATTCCAAGCTAAAAAACCCCCCAAAAACCTCTAAAATTCCGAAATGATTTAAAACTGTCCAATAGGCTCCCATTGACTTCTATAGGACCTCAACAACTTTTACCCAGGGAAGTTTGTATTAGAGGTTTTCATGGTTTTTACACTTAATAAATCTTACATTTTTAGAGCTTTTTTTTTTTTAAAAAAAATGGGAAAATGGTAAAAAATCGATATTCCATTGTTAGTAATTGGGCCCCTTATAAATGTGTCCTTTATAATTTATGAAGCCTGTGATTCTATAAAAAAAAAGAAATATGGGTAAGCAGCATGGTGCAATGGTTAATGCTGCTGCTTTGGAGTCCTGAGTTCAGTACTGGACTGAAGTTGTTATGTTTGCTGTCTATCAGGGTTTTCACTCTAATTTCCTCCCACATCCCAAAAACACACAGACAAGTTAATTGCTCAAGATGAAATCAACCCTAATGCCTTGTGTGAATAAGAATGACTACTTAGATCAGGAATCCCCAACCTTTTCAAGACGTGAGCAACATTCAGAACATGCATGAAAAATATTCTTGGGCTGCCAAATATGTGCTGTGATTGGCCATTTGGTAGCCCCTATGTGGATTGTCAACCTACATTGAAGCTCTGTTTGGCAGTGCACCTGGTTTTTATACAACCAAAGCTTGCCCCCAAGCCTGGAATTCAAAAATAAGCACCTTCTTTGAGGCCACTGGGAGCAACATCCAAGGAGTTGGAGAGCAACATGTTACTCATGAGCTACTGGTTGAGGTTCACTGATTTAGATTGTAAGCTCTGTTAAATGATGAATAAAGTGTGTTTGCGCTATATGAAAGATTATAACATAAGCGACACTAAACAACAAAAGCATATTTGCCATGTTTAGAATGTGAAACTAAATGTTTTGACTGTGCTGGAGCTCAGGTGGTTTTTATGCTGCCAGTTATATTGAATATTGTTCTGATAAGGAAAATAGTCAGCATTGCCAACTTTCTTCACGTGACATTTACATTCCGCTACTAATACATTTTTCTTTCTTAACAGCCTTGTTAAATTAGAAGTATTTGGTTGCCATGCTGTCACTGCAAGATGCTTGTGCACCGTGGTCACTGAATGTGTATATCTGCAGTGCTTGAACATTGGCAGATTACCAAAAGTCACTGATGTATGTCTAGCAAAGATAGCATCAAACCTCAACAGACTGACTATGCTCAATGTGACAGGGCTTAATGTGGTAAGGATTGTAACCAATTTCTACAATAATTGTGCTCTTTGGCTCACACAATAGAACATAGTAAAAAATAAGCCATGCCATTCATCTCATTTTTTTATACTACCCAACTATTTTAATGCTTACCAAATGTCGCCCAGCGACAAATCTTCTCTACTATGGGCAAATAATTTCTTCGAAATGCCTTCCCGCTGGCAAGAATACGAATTGTCGGCAGGGTGGCATGAGTTTCCTTGCTGGACGACTAATCTACCCGTGTGCCACCACCCTAAGAGATTATCTGTCATACACCACAACAAGTACTTTTTGATTTACTACTGTGCTTCAAGATTCCCTTATCATACAAATTGTGTACATGCTACCTCTAATGCTTGTGGTCTCTACCATAAAACCACTGTACATGGTGCTAGGCAATATTATACTTTTGTAACTAAATATCTGAAAAGCTGCAAGAGTATTAAAATCCTTCTGCCCTTGATTGTAGTAGTAGTAGGCAAGCTCTCTTAGCTTCTATAAATTCCGCTCATTCCAATCATGTCAGACATCTAAACTTTTTCATGTCTTAGCTTTAACAGTAAACCATCTAAATGAATAGATATCTCTCGTCAGTTTAAGTGTCTTCTGCTGACATGTAATATTTGCATTGTGCTATTCCATATTTTCTCTCACTTCTATGATAATACATACTCAGAACTCATTAAGTGGGTTATACATGCCTTAGTTTTTTCATCACTATGTCTAAAGAGTCACTTATATAATATGCATTAAACATTAGTTTGTAGGTTATTCAGTTGACCATTATCTTTATCGTTGATATTGAGACTCAAATCTCAAAATAATTACTGTCGCTTTTCTTTTGTAAGGCTCCTAGTTAAGCAAAAATGTATATCCACTTAGAATGAACAGGACAATTTGCAAACTTGTCTGTAAAGCATGACTGAAAAATAAAATTATAAATAATACATTTTGATGTTATGTGGCCTGTTACAGTGTATTATCCAATGCTCTAGTGACTTCATCACCTTAGAAACAATCAGAATTCTGTAATGGCCTTATTAGAGCTTCCTCTACATAAAACATATAAATATGTACTTTTAAGATTCCAGAATAATTAGGGAATCAGGTATTAATAGTCGAATGATTAGGGAATCAGGTAATAATTAAATACCAGTCTTAAGGCAATGGTGCAAGGGGAGATTTTGAAACTATGCTTATCTTGTGATCTGAAGCTTGGAAAAGGGGTCCAAATAATCCCTCCTACCTATAGTAGCTGCCCACAAGCACTAGTATAGTAGCTTGTCAGGCAATTGTAGGAAATGTATCTCCACCTGACAATCAGCTGCACCAAAGCTTGCTGGTAACTATAATAAAAGTGAATGAGGGATGATGATAGAGTACTTATTCCCTTTGTGAATTACTGCTGGGTAAAAACTCATCATTATTCATTTATAATACACAAAAGCCATGAATATCCTGTAAATTATATCCTTATAAACGGTGAGTTCTGATGTCATCAGTTATAAACGGTGAGTTCTGATGTCATTTCTGTCACATGACTCACTGAAACGTGTGTATTATAATAAATAAAGTACCCCCAGTTGTAAAATATGAGGATATTAGAAGTTACCTCGGAGTTCCATGACCTGTATAAAAACACTCGGCCTTCGGCCTCGTGTTTTTATATGGTCATGAAACTCCTCGGTTACTTATAATATCCTTATATTTTACAAGAGGGGGTACTTTATTCACTATATATTATATTAATATATAACCAAAAGAGGTCTTACACATATTGTTCATTATACACAGAAACCAGTTTTTCTTTTTTGTACGTTTTAATATACTGTACCATGTGAGAAGGTGACATGGAATAACTGTATATTAGACTATCTTGTATAATGTTTTCTGTCATTTTCATTAACCCAAAAAAATTCTTCAGCCTGATAAATTGGTAACACTTGCAGTGCATCTAACTCTCTCTGTCATCTCTAAACCTTTTTAATTCTAATAATTATTATTAATAAAAGAAACAGTGAAGCTTTAGTAACCCATCGATTTGCTTATTCATTCTAGGTAAGAGACCGGTCAGTTCACCATATTGTAAAACAGTGTTTAAAGCTTGAAAATCTCACTCTTAGTTCATGCTCTCAAGTAACAGATGTCAGCTTGGTTGAAATTAGCACTTACCTTCCAACCATCAAGTAAGTGTATGATGCAGTACAAGCATGGGGTTTCTGCATAAGGGAATTTAAAACAACCAATGCTGTGTTTTCTACATTATACAGAATCAGAAATATAGAGAGTTCTCTTCTACTGAATATTTATATGTTTCTGACTATGGTTTTACATATAAGTTGCTATGAGCTTACTAACTGACCCAAACTGATAGAGACACTAGCCCTATTTTGTAAGTTGAAGATCTTCTTTGGGCTGCTTTTTTGGATTTAGCTCAATGTGTGTATGTGATGTATCTTTTTGTTCCCAGGGTAACCATTTGGGGGGGGCAGGCAGAAGTACTGCAGGGGGCCCAGTTCAAATGGGTAGGGTTGCCACCTAATCAGTATTTCACTAGACAAGCAAGTAAAATACCAGCCAAAGCCAAGGCTGGTATTACAAATTTACCTGCAGTGTACTTGCTGGTAAGCCATAACTGGTCTGGTGCTGGCCCTACTCACAAAACTGCTTCTGATGTAACCACTGACATAAAATCTTCCCTTTACATAAAGTCTCCACCCAGGAGAAAAGTATTGTTGCCCACTGCAACCAATCAGATCTTTGCTTTTGTTTTCTAACTTCTAGTTGACTGTTGAAATCTAATTGCTGATTTGTTCCTATGGGCAATATCACCATGGTTTTTTCCTCCAATGATAAATAGTGATGGTAGGGTGGGGCAGATCTCTGAAAAAAAATCCTAAGAACTGTAGTGTTCAGTTACAAATATATGTTAACAGAAGGTGAACTTTTCTAGGTGCTGAATTAAAAGAAGAAAATAAACATTGGTGAACACAGTCAAATAAAATCAGAATTACCTAGAATTAATCATGTTGTTTACTCTACTAATAACAACTGCTGTACAGATTAACAGTGATTTGAACTCTGTAATCCTGAAGGATTCAAAGTTGTAGGAATCTTTTTCAAATATATTTACAGTTTCCTGAGTGTCAGGAGAATTTTCCTGACAGTTAGGAAATGGTTTAACCTATTGACAGATGTATCAAAGCAGTTGAATGCATTCTTTTGTCAGAATGCTTTCGACTGTTTTGAGCTCTAACACCCCTCCAAATCTTTCATCTTGGAGCAGATTGCAAGGGGCGAATAACAATTCTAATTCAGCCATTTAGCTGTACTTCATTAATCAATATAGAGTGAACTTTAAATAAAAATATAGATCTTTAAATAAAATGATACTATTAGAAACAACAGCTTGCATTACCAGTTATCACAGATAAGAAAATTTTGTTTTTTAGAATAATGTTGTGTAAGTGTATCATTTTTAAATAAACTGCATGTAGTTTTTAAAGCAGAGGTCTTACAAATTTTGGGTTCATCAACATAGCACACAGGAAGGTTAACTGACTACTGATAAAATTGACAATAGTGTATGACTGTGTTAGTAATTTAGGGAGCTAGCACACGGCAGATTCCGGGAGATTTAGTCGCTTGACGACTAATCCCCTCTTCTGCGGGGCGACAATCTCCCTGAACTGCCTTCCCTCTGCCTTCCACCTGCTATAATGAGAAAATGCCAGCGCCAATGCACTAGCGGCGCTTCGATTTCTGAAGTCACCTGAAGTTGCCTCATTATAGCAGGGGGAAGGCAGTTCGGGGAGATTGTCGCCCCTCAGAAGAGGAAATCTCCCCGAATATGCCCGTGTGCTAAAGCCCTTAAACTGTAACCTGCACTAAGGCAGGGAGTGATATGAATGATAAACAAGCGCTATAAGGAAAAGATAAAAACTAAAATTTACTGTCCTATATCCAATGCAATAAATAAGCTTTCATCCTTAAATTTCACTCTTAATTGACCTTCAGTATGGACACTCCTTGCACTGCTTTAACCCCCAAGGGTGGGCGAGCTTTACAGTTTGGGATCAACTAGTTTAAAGTGGCCCTGCATCCTATATATAAGTGGCAGCATTTTAAAGTACACAGAGAATTGCCTACATGTTATAATCATTCCCTGATAACAGTAATGGTCAAGTCCCATATGCCTGGATAGCTATGCCCCCCCCAACCTACCCAATGGTGCCTGTGCTTAAAGGCACACACGTTGCATGGCTGATCAGGTCCCCTGATTTAACTAAGGTCTCGGTTCGCTAGCTGATTAAGAGTGTGAGGTTCTACCTGTGAACTCATTCAACCTGTGCTGTGTTAGATGATATTTTGTTTCTATGAAAACTGCTGATAACACTAAAAAAAATGGTTAACTTAACATGTTACCAAATTTGTTTTAGCTTTAATGGTGTCACTTATATGTGTCAGGGTCAATATAAGGAAACAATAGTTTTAAACATACATTAATAATAATGTCATTGTGAATTGATAAGGCTTTGAGCATCTAACAACTGCAATAAGAGGTAGGATAAAATTGAATCAAGTTGAACATCCATGGAATTTTCATTATTTTTCTTTCTGCAGATATCTTGATGTAAGCGGTTGCAAAAAGGTATCGGATATTGGCATTCAAGCGTTGGCTAGAAGCTGCAAACAAATTTGCCATTTGGATCTTAGTTCTACAGGGACAGGAAAGAGAGGGTGAGCTTATTTATTCTTTTCATATAAAAATATGTTCTGAAGCCCAATAACCAATACAAATGTTGCTTTTACTGGAAACAGGTTTCATATATTTACAAATACAGCCTGCAAAAATGTTCTCTTGAATATTTGGCCAGAATTACCATACTATATTAGAGACACATTTTTGTATGTTGTATAACATTTGCATACAAATTAAAGCATGCATTATATTTTGCAATTGGATATGGAGAAACCCTTGAAAAATAAATGTAGCTCCAGTTAAACAACCTGATGTTACAGAATAGTTTACTGCTGATGACTGGTATAGGGAGGAATAGTGTATGAAAGTCACTTTCCAGGCATATAACAAATAAGCCACGCCCTTCGCCTAAGCTAAACACTCCTCCCCAGCTGATGTGGTCTGTACACTTTAGCATTGGGTAGAGCTGCCTGGATGATTTGCATTGCCTATTTTACTCCACTGCCCACTGCATTTAGAGTAGTGTATCACCCAATTACACATTGGGATTCAATTTTCCTGTTGCTCATTTTACATTGTAGAGAAATAAAAAAATAATACCATTTATAACTGACTGCTGATTGCATATTTTCTACTTAGTGAAACATTAGAGCACAGGGGAAGGACTGGAACACTGGGAGCCCACTGGGGCTGCAAAACCCAGGGCCCTGCTGGCAGCCATAGAGGCCCCTTCACACCTTGTGGTGGACCTGCTTTACTTTAGGGGGTGGCTGATCAGGGGAGCGGGTCTGGGCCGGCCCTATTAGGTCCGACCCTGTTATGGCTTATTTACAAGCACAAGTGCATTGTGCAAAGCAAAATTTCTTGTGCAAGCTGTAATACTTTTTACCCACAATGCAGCCTTTCCCCCCATAATTCCCTGCATAAGTATCGCTGAAAATCTTTGCAGTCAAGATATAGTAATTTCCAGCATTTTCCATCCAAAAGATGTCAATGTAATTCTTTAGGAGCAATGGTGCTCCAACTATTCAAATGATGTCTGAATGTAATTCTTTAGGAGCAAGTACCGACCATTTTTGATGTGGGCTGCTGAGGAAACCCTGAAGATACAAAAACTCTTAAGAAATGGAGAATATTGGCACAACAACCTCAGCACGACCACAAACTGTGGTCGTGATTCATAAATAAGCCCCATTAGCTAGTAGTGTTTTATTGCCATTAGATCTGTCTAAATTTTAACTGTTCATTGAAATAAAAGGTTCAGTGAGGTTTAGCTTTAGCATGCGTTTCTCCCTTTTCCTGTGTTGCAGGTGTGGTTTCTGAATTATCTCCTCGAATTATGTTTTAATGCTAATTAGTTGATTAAGCCTTTTGAAAAGAAGAAAGCATCTTGACAGAGGCAACATGCGTCACAGTATTCCTTGATAACAGCATTACTGGCAGCCGTTGTAATGTAGGAGTTGTATTTTCTTTTTTCATCCCCACTCCATCATTTCAGGAGCTACGAGTGCACTAATTAAAATACAGAGACGAGAAAAAGAGCACAAGAGCTTTTCAAAACATTTTCAATTTTCATTTATGAATTGCACTACATTAATATTCTAGATTGTGTAAGCAGCTCTGCCATGGAAACTAAGGTCTTTGCCTTCTACACAGAATAATTTAATCACAGGGGGAATAACAGCAACAACCATTAAGCAGTAGGTAGGAGACACTATTCCATATTAGAAGGCGTATCTCCTATGATCTTTGTCCCAGGCTTAAAAATATCTCAAGGCAAGAACTCCTGCAGTAATTCAAAAACAGGACTATCCTTTATGACATGTTAAAGGATTTGTTCACCTTTGAGTTCACTTTTAGTATATTATAGAATGGCTAATTCTAGGCAACTATTCAATTGGCCTTTATTTTTTATAGTTTATGAATTATTTGTCTTCTTCTTATGACATGGGGGTAACTGGTCCCATCTAAAACAAATACACCATAATACTCCACATTGATCTTTCCAGTTATCTTTGCATGTGTTCTGAATTGTGATCTCATGGGTGCTTCAGCTGTAATTGTAGCCACACATGTAAAGCATCAGTAACGGGAATACTAGATAATGAGTGCTCTATATAATTGTGCAATGCTTCTATACTTTATATGGTGTTGCCAGAAAATGTGCATAGCTAATAGGTGATTATGCAAAAGCAGAGACAGGAATTGTTCCTGTTTACATACTCTCATAGTATTATGCAACACCTCTAGGGAAATAGAATGATTTATACAGGGGAGCTGTGCAAATGAGGCAAGTTGAAAAAACGCCCCTCAGGTGACAGCTGAACCCCCTCCGGCACAGAAAAGGTAAGCACTGGGGGACAGCATTACAGGAGCAGCCTCAGGCACTTACCTTTCCTGCACCAGAGAGGGGTGGGGGTAGGGCCCCATCACTAGTGCAGAGAGTAAAATTGCTCTCTACTAGAAGAGTAGAAATGGCACTGAATTGATACTACAGATATGGGATCTGTTATCCGGAAACCCATTATCCAGAAAGTTCCGAATTACCGAAAGGCTATTTCCCATAGACTCCATTTAATTCAAATAATCCCAAATTTTTAAATCAATTTGCTTTTTCTCTGTAATAATAAAACTTGTACTTGATCCCAACTAAGATATAATTAATCCTTATTGGATGCAAACCCAGCCTATTGAGTTTATTTAATGTTTACATGATTTTCTAGTAGAATTAAGGTATGAAGATCCAAATTACAGAAAGATCCATTATCTAGAAAGCCCCAGGTCCCGAGCATTCTGGATAACAGGTCCCATACCTGCACTGCAAGTCTTATACAGAAAGCTCTTAATTATAGGAAGGCCATCTCCCACAGACTCCATTTTAATCAAATAAATGAATTCCATAATTAACATTTAGTTTTGACATTACAATGATATGTGGTACAATTTTGTACCTTTTCTGGTATAGATTACACTTGCATGTTAGGCCATGCTCCATATGTAAATCATAGTGCATTAGTGATGTAAATGTGCATTACATAGTGCATTAGTAATGTAAATGTATATTTGTTTTCTCATACCTTTTTTTAAATTTGATGGTGTGTTCTACCTTCAGAGATGTGGGACCTCATTGGGTTTGAAGTTTGCTCCCACTCCCACCAACCTATACATTGGTTGGTGGGAGGAGTCCCACATCGATGGAGGCATTTTACTCCATCTTAAGCACATTATACTATATAAGTGCTATGTGGATGATCTTATTTTTGTCTGGCAAGTGTTATATAAGTGCTATGTGGATGATCTTATTTTTGTCTGGCAAGTGTCAAAAAAGTAGTTCTCTGATTTTGTCAGTGAGTTAAATGATAACCACTTGAACTTATTATTCACGAGTGAATACAGTGTGACTACCATTTACTTTTTGCAAGATTTGGAATTAAGTGGTTTACAAGTTGGAATAGAGACCCAGTCTACCGCAAGCCTTGTGCTGCAAATTCAGTGTTAAAGGAGAAACAAACCCTTAATTAAAAAAATCCTACCCCCTACGCTACATAGACCCCCTCCCTCCTCCCCCCCAGCCTAGCTGCTCCCCCGGGCAAATGCCCCATACTCTTTACTTACCCCTCCATGCAGATTCTGTCCAGCGGAGTTCACAGGCGCCATTTTTACTCTTTGGTAATCTTCAACTACGCATGTGCCGAAACTCACGATAATTGCCGAAGCATCAGTCTCATTCCGAAGATTACCAAAGTGGCTGAAGATGGCGTCCGTGAACTCCGCTGGACAGAATCTGCATGGAGGGGTAAGTAAAGAGTTAGGGGCATTTGCCTGGGGGGCAGCTAGGCTGGGGGGTCTATATAGGGTAAGGTGGTAGAGTTTTGTTATTAAGGGTTTGTTTCTCCCTTAAGGTGGTAGATAGAACGAATAAAGTACTGGTTTTCGTTACTGCCTACAGCAATTCGCTTTATACAATTAGGAAGATTAGAATTAGGAAGAGTTCTACAGAGGGGCTGCAGATTTGTTTCAAGCAGGGTCATTTATTATCACCAATCTTACTGAGAACTCAGTCTAGGAAAACTAATTGGCTCTCCACAAGAGAAACTTAGGTGGTAATGCGTCGGTGTAGGACCTGTGCATACATTAGTAGTTCTAAATAATTTAAGAGCACTGTTACTGGAAAGATATATGAGATGCGTTTTTGTGCCAACCATAACATCCACCACGTGTATCTAGTAGAAGAAAATCTAGAGCAACTGGACTTGCTGATTAAGCACCCAGACCACCTGTTGACAATGAGCTTTCTTACATCTTAACTTTGTAACTATATTCAACTGGCCTTTTTCTACCTGTGATGGGCTCCCAGGTTTATACACCCAGGCCTCTTATGTTACTTGATATGAACTTTCATGTACCAGAGTGTCTTATAGGCAGCTCTTTTTCTCAATCATGTTTGAATTTTTCAAAAAAAAAAATATTGTGCTTTCTAGTGTCCAGCTTTTCCCACAGAGTTCTAATACAGACATAGCTGCTAGTGCAAGTGCAAAGGGCTGATATTTGCTTTCTATAAGGGCTAGGGTAGGAAACAAAAAATAGACAAAGATGATGGGTTAAAATAAGTAAACTGGCACAGGCTTGATTTAAAATATTCTTTTTTAGGGAAAGGTTATATGGAATGGACAGAATTTCTTACAAAGCATATAGGGCAAATTTAAGGGATTTTGTGTGAAAGGGAAGAAATGTACCATTATATTTGGTAGATATAGTAAAAGCAAAATAATGAATTTTACACTAGAGAAATTTGCTAATTTTTGTTATCTGGAAACACATTATCCAGAAAGCTCAATTTTTATCGGAAGGCCATCTCCCATAATTTACATTTTTAAAATTGATTTACTTTTTCTCTGTAATAATAAAACAGAACCTTGTACTTGGTCCCAACTAAGATTGAAGGCAAATTCAGCAGAAGTGTGTGTTGTAAACTGTACCGTATCCATTCAAAATGTTTAAGGTAATATTACTACCTGGTAAATATATATATTTAATTTAAAAAAATGTTGGGTTGCCTTTCAGCATTAGGCGCAAAGGATTCTGGAGCGTTCTAACATGTGTCTCTTGTTTTTCTATTGCAGAGTGTGCTTGCTAGCTAGCTATTGCTGTGCCAGTCTGGAATGCCTAAAGCTTAGTTTCTGCAAGGATGTTACAGCTGATGCCATTGAAAAGCTCTGCAAAAACTGTAAACGGTAAACAGTGGAAAGGAGGTGGCGGAAAACAGACAGATGTATCAGCCATATAATTGAGAAACATTTTAGCTCTGTTATTTTATTGGTTTCTACATAATTGTAACAAATGTAGGACTTCAAATAACAGAAAGGTTCAGAATGTCTTATTAGAGGATTTATAGAGAACAGGAAAATGACCGGGTATTCCAAAAGGGGTTACCAGTGCTTGCACTTCAATTCCCAGAGCAAACATTAATCCATCCAGGAGATGCACATTAGGGGGCAAATTTACTAACCTCCGAAAATTTGTCAGCGACGGCTTCGCTCACATCGCAAGACTTTGCCAGGCATAGATTCGCCAGGACAACGCTAATTCAGTAAAATCCAAAGTTGCGTCTAGGGCGCTGAACGATGGCGAAGCTGCGCTATTGTTACTGCGGCAAGAGAAGCGAAGTTGCGCTAGCGTTGCCTCATTTGCATACAGCGGGAAGTTAAAGTTGAATGGACGTATATGTTGCAGCAAATACATTACATTACACAAGCCCAGGAAACCTTAAAGGAACAGTAACATCAAAAAGATTTAATTGTTTTGAAGTAATACAAATATAATGCAATGTTGTCCTGCACTAGTAAAACTGCTGTGTTTGCTTCAGAAACACTACTATTGTTTATATAAATAAGCTGCTGTATAGCAATGGGGGCAGCCATTCAAAGGAGAAAAGGCTCAAGTTACACAGCAGATAGCAGATAAGTAGTGTTAGTAGTGAATAAGTAGTGTTTCTGAAGCAAACACATTTTCATTTTTTCATTACTTTAAAACACTTTAATTTTGTGGTGTTACTGTTCCTTTAATAAAAGAAAATAGAGTTGTTATCTTACCCTACACATGAGCCCAGTGTATAGTTTATGTCCCATATGTTAGGAAATGTAGGGGGGAAGCCGGTTACCCCAAAAAAAGTACGCTCTTTTTCAGCCTATCACCCTGCAAAAGGAAAAGGCGCTAGCATTTTTTGGGACTTTTGGGAAATTTTGAACTATTTTTTAGGAACTCCTATCTACTCTATTGCACTTCACCTGGTCTGAGGTGGTGAAGGCAAGTCTGGCGCAAGAGGTAACGTTCAGTAAATTCTGCATCTTAATGAATTTGCGTAGCTATGCAAATTCGCCAGACGTTAGGGAGCGAAGTACCGCTAAAGTCTATCTCCTTCGCTAGAGAAGTAACGCCAGCGGCCGTTAGTAAATCGGCGAAGTACTGAAATGACATCATGCTGGCGAATCTTTGCCTGCGTTAGTTACTTCGCCCTTTAGTAAATTTGCCCCAAAGAGAGAAAAACATTACTGTATGCAGGGAAAACAAATTATACACAGGTAGAATGTCTAATTTACTTGTATTATATGACCAGCATTAGGCCCTTTCCATAAACCAAACCTCTCTGAATTGCACTTCTCACACAGAGGGACTGGTGCTGGTTATATGATGAGGCAAATGTTCTCCGTACAGTGGGAGAATGTACAATACAAAACCTATTGCATAAAAGTGATGTACATGGTCAAATGTGTACTAGTAAGTAATGCATTCTCTTAGCAGTGGAGAATGTGTCCTGGAAATTATATATTATTATTTTTATTTTTTTTTGAAAATCTTTTTTTTTTTTTAGAAGTCCTATGTACTTACTGAGGAGGCTAACAATGATAAAGGCTTCAGTTGTGCTTCAGTTTTATTGTCAGCTAGCCAAGTTCTTAGAAAGTCACCCAAAACCACACTGCTGTTCTAATATGTAATCTCTTTTATTTGTTTACCTTTCTTTAAGGTTAAAGATGCTGCATTTATACGGTTGCCGTATTTCTCCTGATATTGATTCCATCAAAAAATTCAGTAAAGACTTCAAGATTTTTCATGATTTATCTATCCCTGCTGCAAAAATTTTAGGTGAATAAAAAAGAAAAATGAAAAACTGCTCAAGGGATCTTCTGTAATGTTTTACGTTGTAGGATATGACTATGACTATTATGACTATGAATATGACTAATACTAGTATATTAATAAACCTAATGTTATAATTGGCCCATAAATAGCTTCAACAGTTTGGCATCAATAATATTTGCATGGGAGTGCATATCCAGGTAACCAATGCAGCCTAAAACTAAAATTATTATTGTACTTCATGATGGCAGAGCTGCCATTAAAATAGTTTTCTTTATCTGTCTGGTTCTTGCAAAAAAAAAATCCTTTATGATCCTTGATGCCTCAGTAAGGCAACTTCGGGCAACTATAGAAAACGCATCACCGCTTGTGCATTAGCGCAGGTGACTTTTCATTGTAGCCTATGGGGGAAAACGCTGAGGCAGTTTGGGGGAGATAGTCGGTCAAAAGACGAGGCGATTAGTCGCCAGGCGACAAAATCTCCCCGAATCTCCTTGTGTGGCCTTACCATTAACATCAAATGCATTTAATCTAATATACATAGAGACTGGGAGCCATTTTTTGTGTGCAGAAGCAGAAGACGTAACTAGAAAAAGGTATTGAGTGTTGAAGTATCTCAGTATAATTTTGTGCAGGTTAACTCACCAAAATGATGGGTCCCAATTATCCATCTGGTGACTGCTGTACCACTTCATCAACACTGGCATCATGGGGCTAAAAAATGGGATCTGGTGTGATGTGTAAACCAATATATAGTATATGCTTAAAATATATTGACTTTATAATGGAGTCCTTTACAATAACCTACAGAAGAGACCTATTCAAATAGTGATCCTTATACTGTCATCTGGGCCATGTAAGGGGCTACATTTTGATACATCAACCAATCGGATCTTTGTTTTGTTTTGTTTTTTTAAATCTAATTGCTGATTGGTTGCTAAGGGCAACATCACCAGTGATGTTTTTTCTCCAGTGTTTTACACATATCATACACACATCATAATCCCCTTAAATATTTAACTGATTTTTAGTTGACTTTAAGTAATGGAGGCCCAAATTATGAAAAGATCCCTTATCAGAAAAAGCTAGAAAATGGACCACAAGCATTCTGGATAACAGATCACATACATGTACTTTGTGTTTCTTTGTTTTTGTTTGCTCTAATATACCTACATTTAGCTTCCTTTTCTGTGTTTAGTGCTACTAATCGTTCTGCAAAGCACATGTGTAGTGTCCAGTAGGTGCAATGAGTTTACAAGCACTGGCAAAAGTGATTAGGGAAAATATAATAAAGGTGGAACATTTGGTACTTGGGTACTAACTCATAGCAACCAATCAGCAAGTTGCTTTTACTGTCTGAAAACACACATCTGATCAGTTGTACTGATCCCTTTGTACCTTTTAATACATGAACCTGCTTTTTAAGGTTTATAAATACAAACGGCAGCTACTGCCTTAAGACAAGTATAAAGTTATAGGAATATTGGATGGTTTCCTCCTTTTCCCTCTCATCTGGTACTCTTCCACTGTTGGCATCATGCATGTACACAGTTTTGCATACATATGCATTAGGCACCTTACATGCAGCTGCATCTCTGGGTGATGAACCACATGGGTATGCATCAATACAAGTTTAGTAGGCTTCAGTTAACGGCCAAGAAATATTTTGATGTCCAGCCACCGATGATTCTTGAACAGAAAGGAAACAAACATTCACTGTTTAAGGCAACAGTGGACCTTCATTATTTATTGCTAGTGATATGAAGAATGCAAACATAGTTATGTGTGCTTAATCTAATTAAAACTGTTTTAAAGACTAGTCTCTATTGAAATATACTTTTCAATCTGGTAGACCAAAATGCTATTTTTCTCTTTGTATAGATCCTTTTTAAACCCCCCACAGCTCTGTCTTTGTAGGAAGCCCCATAATGTGGGTCTGATTGAAACAAATATATTTATTTACTTTACACAATTAACAAATCATTTATCGTTGTCAGTGTTGCTTGAGAGTTCTGGGTAAGGAGGTTACAGACTTATTAAAGTGTAAAGCAAAGGTGTAAATTATGTGTAATCTTAATTTACTTAAAACAACTATCAATCCCACTTTACCTTATTTTATATGGGATTTATGGGTTCATTTACAAAACATGGGCCATGATGCAAAATAAGGTGATTTTTTGCACATTGCTCCATTTGAATATGGTCAGTGCACGCAAGTTGCAACTCATTGTGCCTCACTTTGTATTCAATACTGCCTGTGTTTGGCAGGCAGGAGGTGAGAGGCACATGCGGGTCCCATAGAACACCCCAAGCTCGTGTTTTGTTTAGAATGCACAAGCTGGGAGCCATGGGAGAAGCAAAGAAAATAATGTACATTGCTCCCTTGCACATTTACGGTGCTAGGTCTAAAGTTGGGTGCGCCCCATGCAAGCTTCCACTTTATCATCCTAGCAACCCACTCACCCTGCTCATTTTTTTAGCTCAGAACACCCACCAGGGCATACCATGGTGAAATTGTGTACCGAATCCCCCCACAGTGAACACAACAGGAGCTCAGCAATTCGGTGTGCCTGAGAGGCCAAAAGTAGGAGAAGGCAGTCAGAAGAGTTACGTACCCAGAGCTCCCCCCCCATACACACAGATGCGCCCTAGGCATGTGCCTCTTCTTCCTTCCTGGAGTTCCCTGTATTAGCTTTAAAGAGGCTAGTGAAAACTGATGCTCAGTTCTATCACTAATTGTGCAGCATTTTACATTACTTTTCAGGCCACAAATTCTTTGCCACTTGATTTTGTACCATTGACTTCAATGTGTCATGCCAGGTCTTGTGTGATGTACAAATATGGCATAATGATCGCAATGCACTTACATGTAAGGACAGTAACAGAGTTTTATAAACAAATAATTAAATTTACTTTGACTTTTAGACTTTATTTTAGTGTAGAACATTTTTACATACCTTTTTTTTACATACCCTTTAATTACATATTTCATTTGTTTTTCTCAAGAAACCAGGGTGGACAGTGAGGAACATTCTTCACAGGAAAAGACACCATGGGGAAGAGTTACAAAAGGTCAAGAATTATTCCCTAGACCGATCCTGACCAAAAATGTAGTTTTTCCCGCAGGTCTAGATTTTTTCACTGTCATAAAAGTTGACTAAAATCTTAACGATCATAAAAGTCTTGTGTCTTTTTTACTGGTGCCAAGAAGTGTTTTCTCAATGTTGCCTATCGTTTTTTCTTTGAGATGGCAAGAATCACTGAAAGCAAGACTCAAAAGACACAGGAAGTTTTATACTTGTCCTTGACAGATGGTCCACAACCGTTTTTACCCGTGAATCACATTGAATTGTAACAAGAGTTGGGAAGCAGGAAAAAAGTTCCTGGGGGTGCCAAATAAGATTTGTGACTGGCTATTTGATAGCCCCTATGTGAACTGGCAGCCTACAGGAGGCTCTGTTTGGCAGTACATCGGATTTTTATGCAACCAAAATTTGCCTCCAAGCATGGAATTCAAATATAATCACCTGCTTTGTGGTCATTGGGAACAACATCCATGGGGTTGGAGAGCAACATTGGTTGGGAAACTGTTTTAATGGAGGCCTATTTAAGGCTTTCAGAAGTCATGAATGTAAGCAAATAATAACGAACTAATAATAATGAACTTTTTCTCACTATGCAAGAGAAAGAGAGAAATGAATTCAAACTGAAATGAAAATTAAGAATGTTTCTTTGTTGGACCTTAGTAAACGTGCCTCTATATCTAATTTATTATTTATTCAATAGTGAAATGTTGCCGCAGTTTTACGAATTAATTCGCTTGCGCTGAAACTGTGAAGTTTTGCTTAGGCGAAAAATTTGAGAATTTACCGCTAAACGGCGAAAAATTCTTGAAACTAATTGAAGTCAATTGGCGTCAAAATTATTTTGATGCAGGTCAATTTTGATGCGAACGTCAATTTTTATGCGAATGACTATTTGGTCCGAATGCATTAAAGGCAATGGGCGTTGGAATAATTTTGACACGTCAGTTTTTATGCGGGTGCCAATTTTGACACGGGGCAATTTTTTTTTTCTGACGTGGTGGATTATTCAATAGCGAATTTTTGCCGCAGTTACACAAATTAATTCACTTGCGCTGAAACACGGATAATTGAAGCGCATTCGTGTCTGGAGAATTTATTTGCCCATCACTAGCCCTTACACATATGTTAAAATAACACATCATTGCCAGTGGCCTAATTAGAGCGGCACAGAAAATCATTTTTAGAGGCCTCCAAAATATGCAGAGGTTGTCTTGTTTTACCTAGATATTAAAATGACTCATTAATTAGGGCCTCCTGGGGCCCCCCTATACCTCCTGCCCCCCTCCTCTGTAGTTATACCGCTGATCATTGCCAAAGGCTGTTATGGGATGGTAGGAATTAGAAATGATCAGAAACGGAACTGTTGGGAGTTGAACGTCCCAGGCTAGAGTTACATTCAGGGCCGCCATCTGGGTGGGACAGAGGGTACGAGTGTACTGGGCTCAGGCCTGAAGAGGGGCCCAGCAGTGCTGAACTTTTGAAAGAGCCGGGGCCCCCTTGACAGCGCCAAAGCCCGAATCTGTGCCAACTCCTTCTGAAGTCCTGAATGCGAAAGTGACGAAAAGCCGAAGCCTCGAATGTGAATGTGCCGAAAAGCCGAACGGCTGAAATCCTGAAGTGGCGAAAAGACCCAAAGGAAAGGAAAGGACACGAAAGGATGCGAAGTTGAAGTCCTAAAGCCACGAGTTCAATTCTACTGAGCACCAATGTGTTTGTGTTTTTTTTAATCCCCTGGCCACCAATGTATTATTTTAATACTCTATAGGCCCCTGCCACCAATGTTTTTTTTTTAAAAATGTTCTTTGTGGCCCCAATTTTTTTTAACTTGTAAAGGGGGCCCTGGCACCAATGTTTTTTTTTTTAACTTATAGGGGGGCCCTGGTCACCAATAGCTTTTTATAACTTGTGTGTGTACGGGTTACCTTTTTTAGCGCTGAGGTCTGAGTGGTCTTCTAACTGTGATGTCGAGTGGGCGGGGTGTGGGGTGGGCGGGGTCCGGGTGGCCGAAAATTTTATTGTACAGCCCATGATTTTCTAATAGCGGCCCTGGTTCCATCGTTACCTTGTATAAAACTCCCAAACGCTCCAGAGAGGAGAGAGCTCTTGAGCCAGCTGCGTCCTGCCTGTCCTGCTTTGTATTACAGCGACTATTCAGCACACACACTACTGACATTCACTAATTGTGCCAAGTACTCGGTAACCTTCCAGTTCCTCAGTCCTGCGACAGGGAGGAGGGATGATGGGCTGGTTGGAAACACTCACTTTACTCTGTTAATCTCCCCAGTCTCCGGCCAGCCGGGCTCAGGTGCGACACATGCAGAAGGATTGTAGAGGAGGCTGCAGCAGCAACATGGATTTTTGGCGACAACATTACAGAACCCTCGAGTGCAATACTTCATGCACCTGCCCCCTGCACACCTGAACTCACCCACAACTACCGGCCAACAAACCTGAGGAGGAGACGGGAGAATCCCAGTACCACCGGGACAGAGACAGAATACTGACAGAATCTCTGGACAGGACTATTTCATTGGAATAAACAAGTTAATCTTTGGTTTCATTTCTCTGGCCACGTCTGCAGTTTGTCAGTCCTAGAAATCTACTCCTGCTGGCTGGATTTGTTCCATCATTCGCTTGTTATTCTCAGCTCTAGGCTTGATTTGCGGAGCTGAGTTTTAATTCCTATCCCTTTGGAATAGTGCCTTCTGCCCCCGCACTGATCCTCTCTGGATGGAAGATAAGGACGAGCTGTCCAGGCTCCGCGCCCTCTTCCAGACTTTTGACTCCAAACGCAGCGGGCGCCTGGATAAGGCGGAGTTCTCTGCGCTGTGTGCGGAGCTTAAGGTGAGCCCCGCGGAGGCAGAGGATATATTTGCTCGTCTGGACAGCGACAAGGACAGCTGCATCACCTTTCAGGATTTTGCCATGGGCTTCCGAGGAGCCAGAGGATTAAATATCCCCGAAGGAAAAAAGGACTCTGAACAAGGGGAATCTCCAAAGAGTCCAGGCACCCCAGAGAAAGAGAAACCCGAGGAAACCTTCAGCCCAGCTTGGGAAGACTTCCAGCGCAGACTAGGGGAAGAAGCCACCTATATCCCAAGGTTGGTCATGTGTATAAATCCTGTTTTTATGCTGGACATGGTCATTTACTTAGAAAAAAAGGATTAGACATAAGGGACAGCGTTGTAAACCTTACTGGCACTTAACACTGAGAAGACACTTTGATTAATAACTCTTTTTCTAATGTTTGCTTGTTGGATACAATGTATTACTGAACCTGCCCTGCTACAGAGTAAGCTCCCTGCTCTTTTAGGCTCTGTCCAACAGCATATTGATTTATGAAATAATTTCAAGGAATGGGAACTTGGGTGACAATATCAATGAATCATCTATCTATCTATCTATCTATCTATCTATCTATCTATCTATCATCTATCTATCTATCTATCTATCTATCTATCTATCTATCTATCTATCTATCATCTATCATCTATCTATCATATCTATCTATCTATCTATCTATCTATCTATCTATCTATCTATCTATCTATCTATCTATCTATCTATCATCTATCATCTATCTATCATATCTATCTATCTATCTTTCTATCTATCTATCTATCTATCTATCTATCTATCTATCTATCATCTATCTATCTATCTATCTATCTATCTATCTATCATATCTCTATCATTTAACTGTTCCCCTAAGCGTCTGTCAGACTAATTTCTTAAATGTTCATTATTTTTCTGCTAAAAGAGTAAAATCCATTAAATATGGAAACCATCTTGTTCAACATGAGTACAAGGAATAGGACTTGTTAATGGAAAATCTATGTTTCTTAGTTATTAATTGAGCTATAAAGGGAAACTTAGGCTACTTACAATATAGGCACTCAAAAGCATCTGCCTATGGGCTGCAGCTTTAAGGTGGCGGCCTTCAGATGCCTATATGGTAAATAAAAGTTTTGGAAAAGGAAAAAAAAATCTGCTTCCCCTGCTGCTGGATTTCATGGGGAAGTGATTGGGGGGGAGGGGGTCTGTCCTGTGGAATGCAAGTGGAAGTGATGTCACACTAGAACCCAGAACATCATATCTGCTTACATCATCATGCACGTGTATTTGGACGCACGCTCCTGAATATAGCTGAATTTTTGTTCCTGCAACACCAATAACTTGGCCAGCAGAAACCTGTTTTGCAGCGTATTAAGAAGCTGATTGGTTTGTTTAGATATAGTACAGTAAGTGCCATTGGCTTTAGCAATAAATGCAGCAATTCTGACAACAGCGATTTCTACAGTTTTACAGCTGTCTGTCTATTTAGCCTCTGGGGATCATTTTGCTCAAAAGAATGTCTAAAAAAATCCAGGGTTACCATAAATATTAGAGGAGAGCTTTCTTACTGCCATCAAACTAAAGGGGTTTTGCTGTAAACACAGGGCAATTATAGAATTCTTTGCTAAAAGGAGTGGTCGGTTTTTTCTTCAATAGTCCTGTAAATACTGTTGTGATCTCTAAAAATCAAAGTTTAAAATATAATACATATAAAGGCATTTTAATCTACCCGGTTAAAGTACCTGCTTAGTCACAAGAGAAATATATTGATCCAGGAATCCCTCATTGGAAACGAACGTGAAGCTTTGTGAAGCGTGGATTTTGATGTCAATTCCGTCGCCAACATCAAAAAAAATTTGCCGCAGGAGTTTTCCCGAAAATTATTGCCTGGCAGATAAATTCGTCCATCAATAGCCTTAATCCGAAATGCCGTCATTTTTATTAATTTTTGTGGGATTTTTATTTTATCAAACTGTGAGTTTTCATTTTCAGCCATTAATAAATATGCCCCTAAGACTGTCATACAAATGAATATTGACCACAGTCTGGCATTTTTCTTGTAGCTCAAACTCCCTCCTATCCAAAATGGCTGTTAAGGTGGCCATATCGGTCCTTTAGACCAATTCGGCAATTTATCTGCCGTGTATGGGGGCTTCCGACAGGTCTTCCCTATCGATATCTGGCCTTGATATCGATCAGGAAGGTTTAAATTTTTCGGTGACCAACCGTAAGGGCCCATTGCTACTCATTGTAAACCGATTATTCGGCCCTAGTGCCGAATGTTCAGATTATCCCGATATAGCCCTGCCATTGGTGGACATGTCCAGGCCCGGATTTGTGGCAAGGCCACAAAGGCCCAGGCCTAGGGCGGCAGGAATTCAGGGGCGGCATGCCGCCCAGCCACATTCAACATGTTGCACAAGCGCATATATAAGATGTGCGCATGTACCTATACGTCCAGGCACAAGCGGAGGTTGATGTGGAAGGTAAGAGAGAGGCGGAAGGGGAAAGGGGACGAGCAAAGGAAGGGGAGGGGGATGGGTGAAGGGGGACAAGGAAGGGGGGGCCATGAGCGGAGAAGGCCTAGGGGCGCCCCGTTTCTAGATCCGGGCCTGGGCACATCGGGAAAGATCTGCTCATTTGGCGATGTCACCAGACGAGAGTATATCTTCGTATATGGCCAGCTTTATACAGAGCTTTATTATATGATCACAGTCCCTGTTTGTCCTTCATACTAATTCCATCACAAAGTCTACATTGGAATCAGGAAGTAACTGCTGCTTATATAAGGAGGTGGATATGTCTTTAAAGGGATTGTTCACATCACATTTGAATTATTTTTAGTGTAATGTAGAGGGTTTATTTGCAATTGGTTTTTATTTTTTTATTATTTGTGTTTTTTTATTGTGAGTTATTTAACTTTTTTATTCAGCAGCTCTACAGTTTGCAATTTCAGCAATCTGGTTGGTATGGTAGCAACCATGCATTGATTTGGATAAGAGACTGGAATATTAATAGGAGAGGCTTGAATAGAAAAATGAGGAATAAAAAGTAGCAAAAATAATAAATGCGTAGCATTTGCTTTTTCGGTGGGGTCAGTGACCCCCATTTGAAAGCTTGAAAGAGTCAGAAGAAGCAGAAGGCAAATAATTCAGAAACGGTAAAAAATTAATAATGAATACTAATGTAAAAGTTGCTTAGAACTGGCCATTTTATAACAAACTAAAAGTTAACTTAAATGTGATCCACCCCTATAGGCATTGCATTACATCAGGGATCCCAAACCTTTTGAACCTGTGAGCAAAATTCATAAGTAAAAGGAGTTGGGGAGCAACACTAGCATAAAAAATGTTCTTGGGGTGCCAAATATGTGTTGTGATTTGCCATTTGGCAGCCCCTATGTGGATTGTCAACCTACATTTAGGCTCTGTTTGACAGTACACCTGGCTTTATACAACCAAAACTTGCATCCAAGCCTGGAATTCAATAAGCACCTGCTTTGAGGCCACCTCCTTGTTGTTGTGAGTTGTTATAATGCCCTACACATGAGCGCACTGTAAAATTAATGTTCCATATGTTAGAAAATGTATTTTGCAGCCTTTCACTCTGAAATAAGGAATAGTTGCCAGCGTTTTTGGACTTTGATGCATTTTCCACTCACAGAATATGATGATTGAGGAAGATCTATGCACTCGAATGCACTTTGCCTGGTCTGAGCTGGTGAAGGCAAGTCTGCCGAAAGAGGTAATGTTCAGTAAAATCCGCATTTTAGTGATTTTGCGGAGTAACGTCCATTCGCCAGAGCAAATTGTCACCAGATTATAGAGTGCGAATGACCGATAGCGCCTGTCACTTTCGCTAGTGAATTTGCGCCTGCGATGTCCTTGCAAGCGGTAACGCTAGTGTTTGTCACTTCGCCCTTTAGTAAATCTGCCCCTTAGTGTGACATAAGCCTAAAGGTAAACTACATCTTTAAAACACTAAGGGTAAGGCCAGACGAGGAGATTCGGGGAGATTTTGTCGCCTGGCGACTTATCGCCACGTCTTTTGCGCGACTATCTCCCCAAACTGCAAAATCGCCTGCGCTAATGCACACCCGGCGATGCGTTTTCAATAGTCGCCCAAATGAGGCAACTTTGGGCGACTATTAAAAACGCATCGCCGCGTTTCTCCTCGTCTGGCCTTACCCTTAAGCAAAAACTTGGAAAATGTGTAGGACACTGGCAGCAATTTATCAGTGCCAGCCACCGGTCTGATAAAGCTCACTTTTTCCACTGTTTTCTATACAAACACCAAGTAAGAAAGCTTATCTCTGGTAATGAGTGTTGAATTTCAATCTTTCTGTGGCAAATACACTGTTTGGCTGATGCAACCTGCAAGGAAACTTGTGGAACTACAAACTTTCCACATTAACATTTAACATTTCTCATGCTATTTTGCAGGCAAAAAATCAACAACACAGTGTTTTTGCTGTAAACTGAAAATAGTCTATTAGATGAGACTAATGTATTCGTACAACCAGGGCTGAGGTTGGAAGTTACATAATAAGTATGTATTAATTTGCCATTAGTAAGCATCTCCTACTTGCCCTGAAGTTATATGTAACTTTGGACATGTTGCCGTCCACTTAGGATACTAATACTACATTCTGTGCCTTGCTCAGAGAAAATAAACATACATCTATGTGGATATGAAAGAAGCTACCACAGTAGCAAAAGGTTTCACCTCTGTAAAATCTCCGACTACCCCCATAGGCCTTTACACGCTAGACGCTCTTGCCAAAAATATCTATCAACACAATCTTACTAGATTTAATTATGACCCCAGCCTGAATAGCCAAATTTTACATGGAAGCAAATGATAATTTTTGTAGAGGCTGTCTCTTGCCAGGCACAATGATACATATGGTGGTCATGTCTGAAAGTGACAAGATTTTGGATTCAGATTTATCATTTGATTTTTCCTCTTTTACATACTAACTTGAAACATGACCTCTAAGTAGCCCTCTTGGGTGCTGTCCCCAAAGGAGTTAATAGGAGACAAGGTCAATTACTCAGTTCTGTTTTCTTAGCTGTACGGCAAGTAATAACCAAAGCCCAGAAATCTCAGTATTTTAACATTGAACTTGTAAAGGCGAAAATAGACTGGATTTTCTGTAATGAGAAACAAATTAGTATTCAAATAGCTAAGCATCAATCTTTGAGTACAATCTGGCAACCCTGGATCTACTATAGGTATCAAGGTTCCTTACCAAGATACCTGCTTTCATTTAGTAGAGTGATATCTGGGCACTGGGCTAAGTATGGGATGGGCTAAAGTTGGAGCAATGGAAGATGCAAAGCCAAGTATTTCGGGCCTGTTTTCGTGCCCCTGAAAATATCACTAGGGGCATTTCTCTAAATGTCTCTGCTTTTTTTCTTAATGTTGCAGTCAGTAGTGTTAATCCTTCATTCTGCCAGTGAGCATGTTTCAATCGTGTCCTTAAGTAATCTCATGATAGAAGAATTCTGGTAATCTGATAATGAACAAAAATGTATGGTATCTCATAACAAGATTGCACAACTGCTGGAGCTGATTATTTTTCCACTGTCAAAGCAACAATAATGTCAAACAAGATTGAATTAATGAAATTAAAATAGCAGTTACAAACATCATATTTTCTTGCTTAGCTTTTTTCCCGGACTATTCTCTTTGTCTTACTGCATGTATCCATTGATGTACAATGCTAGTAATTTCTGCTTGACTTAATTTTGTATGTAATATATGCTGCCCATTACTCACCTTGTTCATTTACAAAATAAATTCATGATTTTTTGGGTAGAGCTATGGGATCTCTCTGGAAATCTGTTATCCAAATCTTTTAAATAAAAAAAATGTAATTTCCCTGTTGTATTTATACAAATAACTGATTACTAAGATCCAGTACCACATATATGTTATTGTTGTTTTAGTAGCTGTAAGGCTTAAAACATGACACAGAAAGACCCCTTATCTGAAACAAGGTCCCAAGAATTTCAAACAATATTTTTAGTAACTGTTTTATTGTATTTATTCCTTTGTCTTAGTCTTCCTTGCATTGTAGAGTTTATTGTCTAACTCTGGTGAGGAGGAACAGGGAAATGAAATAAGTTGTTGCTGACCACACAGAATTGAGATACAGTTAGGTCCATAAATCTTTGGACAGAGACTTTTTTTTCTAATTTTGGTTCTATACATTACCACAAGTTTAAATGAAACAACTCAGATGCAGTTGAACTGCAGACTTCAGTGGGTTAAACAAAAAGATTGCATAAAAATGTGAGGAACTAAAGCCTTTTTTAACACAATCACTTCATTTCAGGGGCTAAAAAGTAATTGGACAAATAACAAAACTGAAAACAAAATGTTCATTTCTAATTCTTGGTTGAAAACCCATTTGCTGGCAATGACAGCCTGAAGTCTTGAACTCATGGACATCACCAGCTTCTGGGTTTCCTCCTTTTTAATGCTCTGCCAGGCCTTTACTGCAGTGACTTTCAGTTGCTGTTTGTTTGTGGGACTTTCTGTCCCGAAGTTTAGTCTTGAACAAGTGAAATGCATGATCAATTGGGTTCAGATCAGGTGACTGACTTGGCCATTCAAGTCACATCATGGATAAACACTAGTGTCTCAGCGCCACTGGCAGCCATACACCAAGCCATCACACTGCCTCTGCTGTGTTTTATAGAGATGTGGTATGCTTTGGATCATGAGCTGTTCCACGCCATCTCCATACTTTTTTCTTGCCATCATTCTGGTAGAGGTTGATCTTGGTTTCATCTGTCCAAAGAATGTTTTTCCAGAACTGTGCTGGCTTTTTTAGATTTTTTTTTTTTTTTAGCAAAGTCCAATCTAGCCTTTCTATTCTTGAGGCTTATGAGTGACTTGCACCTTGCAGTGCACCCTCTGTATCTACTTTAATGCAGTCTTCTCTTTATGGTAGACTTGGATATCGATATGCCTAACTCCTGGAGAGTGTTGTTCTCTTGTTTGGCTGTTGTAAATGGGTTTATCTTCACCATGGAAATGATTTTGCGATCATCCACCACTGTTGTCTTCCGTGGACGTCCAGGTCTTTTTGCGTTGCTGAGTTCACCAGTGCTTTCTTTCTTTCTCAGGTTGTACCAAACTGCAGATTCTGCCACTCCTAATATTGTAGCAATTTCTCGGATGGGATTTTTCTGTTTTTTGCAGCTTATGGTTGTTTGTTGTTAAGTTTGTTTCACCTGCATGGAGAGTTCTTTTTTGAGCACATGTCTGTTCACAGACATAACAGGAATTGCCAACACCTGCCCATGAAACAGCCTTTGAGTCACTGGTCCAATTACTTTTGAGCCCCTGAAATGAAGTGATTGTGTTAAAAAAAGATTTTGGTTCCTCACATTTTTATGCAATCTTTTTGTTCAACCCACTGAATTAAAGCTGAAAGTCTGCAGTTCAACTGCATCTGAGTTGTTTCACTTAAAATTCATTGTGGTAATGTACAGAACCAAAATTAGAATAAAGTTGTCTCTGTCCAAATATTTATGGACCCATCTGTTTGAATCATCACCTGAAACTTAACCCAGGACTTCCTGATTCATTAATATAATACCATATATATATATATATATATATATATATATATATATATATATATATATATATATATATATATATGGTATTATATTAATGAATCAGGAAGTCCTGGGTTAAGTTTCAGGTGATGATTCAAACAGATACATATATATATATATATGTATATATATATACATATATATATACATTATATATACAGGTATCGGATCTGCTATGCTGCAAACCCGTTATCCAGAAAGGTCTGATGGCCGCATCCCATAGACTCCATTTGAATCAAATAAAATGTTTTCATTAATATGTCATCCAGGCTTTTCACCTTTTCTGAGAAACATGCTGCGAGTGATGTATCCTGTAACATATAATTGCATAACTTATGAATAAGCTAATTGAAGTGCAACTATCCATTGGACTGAAAAATGAGGATAGTTCTCACAGTTGTTTAATGGGATCATATTTCTTTGTTTTGTGCCTGTCTGATCTATTTATTTTATGTTGTCATGTTCAAAAGTAAAGGGTGTTTCAGTATCTAATCCAGTCATAATTTACAGTCATTTACAGTACAGTGCAAAAGCTTTATGAACTTCTTGTAAATCTTAGTAACAAGACCCTCGCTTTTAATTCTTAAAAAAACTGCATCATTAATGCACGGATACATTTTGATTCCTTCATGTTAACATAAACCTAACGTCACAAGCAATATATGCTGGTTTTGTTAACTGATAAACTGATAACAAAACAGATAAATGGGTTCAGCTGGACTGTTTTAGGGTAATGCTTATATATGCTTAATTTATAATTTGGTGACAGTCTACACAGATGAATTCCACATGAAATGTTGCTGTATTTTTTAGTAAAGGTTTTGTAAAGTTTTCTATATATGTTGTGGAGTAATATACACTGGGCCTCATTTACTGACAAAAGCATTTTCCCCACAATTGCATGCATGGGCGACATGTGGACAGGCCATGGGTGTTTATTTAAAAGGCCTTGAACTGAATGTGATTTGGGGGACACCAAAGTTAGGGTGGAGTGTGAAATGGGAGCAGTGTACTTAGCAGCAAGTCACAGGTGTAGTACAGGGTTCCCTGGCTTCAATACAAGTTAGCAACACTTGGTTGACTGTTGGAAGCTGCATGATATTACATAAGCACAAGGGCATGGAGCTGGAACGTCTATGGGCCACATTTATATTGCCCATATACACCAGTAATAATATAACTCTGTCTATAATGTTGCCCAGTTCAAAAATTTTGTCCTGTGATCCAGATACTTGACTTCTGATGGCATTACTTACATGACTGTAAAATCTGACACAGAGGGGGTCATTTATCAACACTGGGCAAATTTGCCCTTGGGCAGTAACCCAATCAAATTGCTGCATTCATTGTTCTACTTGCAGCTGGTTTCAAAAAGCTAATCACTGATTGGTTGCTATAGGTAACTGCCCATGGGCAAATTTGCCCAGTGTTGATAAATGAGCCCCAGAGAGAGACAGAATCCCCCACTGCTTTAGGATTATGGCATGTTGTTTTGAATTAGCCATTCTAATACATACAAAAACTTAAAGGTGAGCCATCCCCTTAATGATTTTTCCAGTTACCTGGTAAAAGCAAATGGGCTCATCAGGACAAACAGCATGCACCATCATTACATGCAAATCACTTCTTCCATGGAGCAAACAGAGACTGATATAACCATTCTTTAACAGTAAGGTAGCTTTCTACGCTTGGACACTATAATTTACTGGAACTTTGGAATAGATGAGCTACACTTTTAAAAATATATTGTTCTTTCAGTGAAGGGGTTGGAGCACCTCCAAGAAGGGATGCACTGTTGTTGAGATCTAAAGGCAGCTCTGAAAAGCTGATATTTAGATTAAATGCCCCTATTTGCACACAGCCTTGTTTTTCATAATAGTTGACTTTTATTGCATGAAAGGAGTTGCATGCACTAGTGGTGTCTCTGTTGGTTGCATTCAACTGAAAATAACCTCTCCCTACAAGAACAGGCACAGTTTAAATGGACAGACCTTAAAAATGAATCCTAATATTTTTAAAGGGAACAGAAGGACCATAAGCTATGCTAGAGGTGAAAATGATTGCTATTAAGTGCAGAAAGTATACCGTTCTCATGAAAGTAAAGATAAGCTAGAAAAATAGTGCATGGGTTGAGGGAAGCAATCACTGGGCAGTCTAGTAGGATGTGGTGAGGATAAAGACCAGAATTCAGGGGCCTGCTTCACATTTATGGGATTCTCATGTTACGAAGTCCTATTTACAAGACAGAGCATGTAAAGTATAATTCTTTGTAAATACTTAATATATAACATAGTGTGATGTTTAACAAGCACTTTCCCTTTTGACAGGGGAGTATTTTTGGATGCACATTATGATGAATGTTAATACAGTTACATTAGGAGCAATACTGTATCATACTCAATAGTAAAAACCAATGGAAACTGGTCAAAAATGTAAAGTTTCATGGAAAAGTATATTGCCTGGTTTTCCTTCCTATAACCTACAGCAGTTTTTTTTGCTATGCACTAGCTGTAATTATTTCTTTTTGGCAACTGAAAATGACTATGACATGCCCCTGAGTGATTTCTTTCATCAGTTTTGGGTGAGTTATAACTTCTAAGCCTGCACTTGTAGTCGAATAATTTGACTTTTGTTTTCCCTGCAGACGTGAACAAGCCACTGTCCTTTACCAGAACATTCACATACTGGAACCTCTGTTAATCCAGCAATATGAACACGTTATTAGAAATTTTGTACGGGAGATACGACTTCAGAGCACAGAAATGGAAAACTTGGCCATAGCAGTGAAAAGGTAATTTAAAAGGATGCTGTCGCGGGAAAACATGTTTTTGTCAAAATGCATCAGTTAATAGTGCTACTCCAGTAGAATGCTGCACTGAAATCTGTTTTTTAAAAGAGCAAACTGATTTTTTTAGAGTTGTGTTTCTGGCTGACAATTTCTCCAAATACCCTATTAGTCCCCCCCGATGTGTTCCACTTTCTACTGCCTCCTTTCCCAGGCTGTGCAGGGGTGCCAGGGGCACTCAGCACACTTCACTGTAGGATAGCAACCAATCAGCAGCTAGGCTGACCTGATAGGGAACTGAAGCCTGTCTTTGGCTATCCCACTTCTAATGTGCTTCAGGCAGGGACTGCTAGAACACACCCTCCCCTCATTTAAACCACAGACAGAGACCATGGCAGATATATGAGGAGCTTCAGTTAAAGGGCAATTGATGTTTTTTTGCAATGAAACCTGTACCATATAATATTAATTGTTGCCTCTGGGATTTGGGGAGCTTTCAGTTATGCTATATGTCTCCTTTAAACAAAAAGACCTTTTATAATTTTACAGAATGGCCATCTCCCATAAACTCCATGGGAGTCAAAATATACAGTACATGTAGGGGTTTATTAAACAAAGTCCGAATTTATCTCAGTATTTTCTGAAAAAAACTCCGACCAAATCCGCACTGGTTTTTTGGGCTCATTTATTAATACACTTTCTGGAAAATGTTGTTTGCGGGAAAAAAATATTGTGATAAATCCGATTTTCGCGTTTTTTTTCAGATTTTCACGATTTTTTCCAATTTTTCACTTGATTTTCAAGTTTTTTTTTGATTTTCACCCAAAAACTCAGAATTTTGGCCGAAAAATTCCGGGTATTGCCAAAAACCCAGCACACATCAAAAAATCATTGGGACGTCTCCCATTGACTTATATGCAACCTCGACAGGTCTAAAATGCTGGATTTTCTGGATTAGAACGCCGGGTTAAAAATAAGCAGACATCCACAGTTGCGCCAGCATTCAATTATATATCAGTGCAAGGGGGGAGGGGTGTCCACCACATTTAAAGCAATTATCCTATATACAAAAGAGGACTTATCCCCCTATCCCGTTGCACTGTAGAAAATTAGACACAATGTATTACAGTAAAAAGCAATATTTATTAATAACCATGCTAGTGAAACAAATTAAAACATATTTAAAAACCAACAGCGCTGCTGGAAACAAAAAACGGGGAATACCCTGATGTTAATTAGTGATCACTATTTTTCATACTGGTTGAAAAACCTTGCGTAGGTAAAGAAATGTGGTTGGAGCAGTAAAGGTGGTTTGGTAAAACGTATTAGGTGTGAACTCCCGGCAAAGACCACATTAAGGGCATGTATGCCAAAATGTCCCTTCTTCTCTGTATAAGAACTATGTCCCAAGCAGGGTAGGGGCTGGCTCCCCTTGCAAGTCCCTCAGCGGAAGCCCCTTGAGCCGAGGTTAAATGCAGGGTAAGTAAGGAGTTAGCTGTAGCAAACGCTGGATCCAATGTAGTAGCCAAAAGGCTATATATGCAGAACCCCAGTTCAGTATGCCAGCAAAAGGTTTCCTATACTTGCCCTTGTGTGGATATCGTCCGTGGTGTGGAACGCTCACAAATATCCGTCAGATCATCCCCGGGATAAAAACTGCATCCAATCCGCAAGGGAAAAAAAACGCTTTGAGCCCAGCAGCGCCGAACTACTCGACAGCTGTTTCGCCACGAAAGTGGCTTTGTCAAGACAAAGCCACTTTCTTCTGAGACAATTTGCATTTGATTTTCATTTTTATTATTTGTTGTTTTTGAGTTATTTAGCTTTTTATTAAGCAACTCTCCAGTTTGCAATTTCAGCAATCTGGTTGCTAGGGTCCAAATTACCATAGCAACCATGCACTGATTTGAATAAGAGACTGGAATATGAATAGGAGAGGGCCAACATAGAAAGGAGATTATTCTTAAACTGTTAGGCTTCATTTTGTTCCATAGTTATTTTTCTTTGATGATAAGGGTTATCACTAAATTCAGGGAACAGGTATGGGAACAGCTTGTGCTCCATTACATGCCAACCTGTTCCTGGTTTCTGGGAAGAAACAGTAATCTTCTTTTCATAACTAGAACACTATCCCCGAAAAGTAATAAAACCCACAAAAACCAATAAGAAGTCTGCTTTTAAACAGGTGACTGGTAAATGCTACCTGCTGGGTGCCGGATAAGATACATGAACCAAATGTTGCTCTTTTAGGCTGTGTTCCTGAACAGGACAAGTTTTTGTCAAAAATGCTGAAATGCAATGTGTTCAAATCGAGATTTATGTATGAAGTATATAAAGCTTTTTTTTCTGCATATAACAATTTCAACTACAACTCGCTTTTACAAACGGAGGCTATTACAGTAATGTGCTGTGGTTTGCTTGGCCTTTATTAGCATTTAGCTTTTATAAACTACTTGCCCCTGTCTACTGCGGAGCACAGAAAGTAAAAATCTGTTGCATTTAATAGATAAATGTACCTACTTACATAAAAAATCAACTTAAGAACAAACCTACAGACCCTATCTTGTACGTAACCTGGGGACTGCCTGTAATGAAGGGGAATTTTTAACAGTACATAAAACAAAATATAAAAACAAAACAGCTACAAATTCACTACTTGTACTCCACTAATTAAATGAGTTGGTCACCTTCCAAACACTTTTTTCATTTGTTTTTAGATTGTTCTCCAGCAAAATATGCTTTTTTCAATTACTTTCAGTCTTTTATTTTTTACTGTTTTTCCAAAAGTTTAAAGTTTAATGTTCCTCCCTCTGGTGTTTCAGTCTAGCAGCTCAGTAATTTGGCTGCAGAATTTGAACAGTTACAATTTGTTCCATTAGTTGATAAATTTCTCCCAGAAAATCTGCAGAAAGCTTATGTTTCACGTGTTTGATTGCAGGGCACAGGATAAAGCAGCAATTCAGCTGAGTGAGTTAGAAGAGGAGATGGATCAGCGGATTCAGGCTGTAGAGAAGAGAGTAAAGAAAGAGGTTTGTATTGAATAACTAACTACCCAAATTAGAAAGTTGGTTTATAAAATAATTTACCACCAGGATGTGACATACTAATTGTAACACTTGAATATATTTCCATTTAGGGAACAAAATGCAATTAAAATCTTTTATTGCATAATATAAATGTGCACACAGTGCACAATGTTTTGGGGGCACTCACTGCCCATACTCAAGTGAAAGAAGGTAGACCTGAGATGGGAACCCCCCTAAAATATTGGGCGTGCCAAATACTTTTTGCACATTTCTATCATGCAATAAGGCATTTTAATAGAAAACTTTACCCCCAAAATGAATACTTAAGCAACAGATACTTTGTATCAAATTAAGTGACATATTTAAGAATCTTACTAAGCTGGTATATATATTTAAGTACATTTTGCCCTTTTACATCTCTTCCCTTGAACCACCCTTTTGTGATGTCTGTGTGCTGCATCAGAGATCACCTGACCATAAATACTGCAGCTCTAATTGTAACAGGAAGAAGTGTGGAAGCACAAGACAGAACTCTGTTAATTGGCTCATGTGACCTAACAAGGGAGATTGGCGTGCTCACCTCTATTCATTTGTTCCAAAGTGATGCACAGTGCACCTGGCTGTGAGAGCTGATAGCAACCAACAGCTACAACAGTCCTTGATTAAAGGGAAACTATCTCGAAAATGAACATTTAATATACGCTTTATCACACTGAAATAAGAAACTTTCTAAATACAATCAATTAAATATTCTGCATTGTTTTTGAAATAATCACGTTTATCTTCACTATTCCTCTCTCAGCATCTCTTTCTCTTCATTCTGTCTTCTTGCAGTTTGGTGTGAGATATTCATTGCCAGTTAGATAAAATGTATCTTATAGGGGGGACTTCCTTTCCTGCAGATGTATTAGAGCTCACTCAAATAACCGATTCAGTACAAATCTAACAAAATAACTGCCCTTTGCACAAATCCTGCATGTAGAAAGACATGATGTCTGGTGATTTTAGTAGAGTGAGCTCTAATACATCTTTTAGGCACACATAATACCTCTTGTAAAGTAAATAAGTGGAAATTGCAAATGTAATTAGGTCTGTTACAAACTAGTGCAAACTTTTGTGTCAGATAGAGGAGGGAAAAGATCTACTCTATTTAGTGAATTTGGCCCAACTGGGTCCCCACACTGGCTAATGATATACTAAGGCGTAAAGTCATGACCCATTATAAGAAAAATCCTCTTTTTTAACCTCTTTTTAGAAGATATTTATAGAGAATTATGCCAGGATTGTCAATTGACAAGAGTACTGCTATTTTACTGCTAATCTAGTAGCTTTACTACTTAGATTACTACTTCCCTTTGCTTGACAAATCAGAAATGCCCATTTGCTGACAAAGTACTATGCCCTACATTAGTAACTCAGTATCTGAGGTTAAAAGTAGCTACAATTCACATGGCAGCAATTTCCCACAGTTTCAAGTGTGCACACAGTATCAGAATCACCAGTCCTCAGTCCCAAAAGTGTTCCCTGCTGAGATCAAGTCTGCGTTTACACTAAAATAAATAAAGACTAAAATATAGACTAAAACTGAAAT
Source organism: Xenopus laevis (assembly GCF_017654675.1). NCBI lineage: Eukaryota > Metazoa > Chordata > Amphibia > Anura > Pipidae > Xenopus > Xenopus laevis. Next base: position 144,894,569 of record NC_054371.1, on the reverse strand, counting down.
TACTTCCATGGCATCATTAACAATCTCCCTCTGTGTTATTTTAAGAAAGCACCTCTCTCTCTCTTGTCTATTGTCTCTCTTTTAAGAATCACTCTTTATTTCATCTGCTACGACTGTGATGTTTCATCCGTGCTGCAGATGCCTGTTTTTCAAAAAAACATTGTTAATATATAATATTAACAATGGTTTTTATATGTATATATTTTTTTATATTTAACCGTTTACTACATAGTAAGATGAAGCAGAAAATAGTGATTATAACTACCAGACATGAGGTTCTTGAAATAATAGAGTGTATAGCGTGTCTAATTCTTGCAACTGATTACCATCTTGACTTTGCTTCTACACAGTGCAATGCTATGTATGACAGTAACCTTTACTTTCAGAGAGATATGGGACTTTCATAGGGTGGGTTGTTCTAGATACCTCTTATTTAAGTAAGCTAATACACCTACAAGGCAAATGCAGAATGCCTGAATGTTGTTTGCTTAGTGACAGATTGTACTCGGACAAGTTGCTTATATCAATTCAGTTCTGTGTTTGTTCTTGGCGGCTACTACTCCGTTTGATCAAAAACTTCTAGCTGCATTTTTCTGTTCTGTTGGTAGGCATGATATATGTCTCTGAGCTATTTTATATTGTCTGTAAGTTAATAAACGATCATGTGAATAGGGGCAATTTATGTTATCATGGAAATTATTGCAGTAATAAGAAAATGTAAATAGGGCAAGCTCACTGAGAATAAAATAACCATACAAACTGCAGGAAGAAAGATGATATTAGATGTGTGCTAAGGTAATAACCTTAGCACACATTTAATTGCATCACCTTTCTTCCTGCAATTTTTATGGTTACTTTTTACTACCAGAAACCCGTTATCCAGAAAGCTCTGAATTAAGGGAAGGCCATGCTTTTTCTCTGTAATAATAAAACAGTACCTTGTGCTTAATCAAAACTAAGATATAATTAATAATCCTCATTGGAAGCAAAACCAGCCTATTGGTTTATTTAATGTTTACAGGATTTCCTAGTAGAATTAAGGTATGAAGATCCAAATTAAAGAAAGATTCGCTATCCAGAAACCCCTTTGTCCAGAACATTCTTGATAACAGGTCCCGTACCCATATGTACTGTATTATGGAACTTGGACAGAGTGATTGCTCAGTGGTTAGCATTGCTGCCTTTTGTTTTTCCAGACTTAACTTTTGCTCCCAACTGTAAACAGTCATCCCAAGTGACAAGGAGGCGTTGCTGCTGTTACTAATTCTTTTTATAAGCAGTTTCAAATGGATAATATCTTGAAAAGTAAAAAGGAAACCATAAAAGTACATAGGGGAGTGCTCTGAACAATACATTTTTTTTGAGGGTTTATATTTTCTTTAAGAAATAGTAATTTAATACAATATGACAAAGAGTAAGCAGAGTAATGTCCCTGTGCATCTTTGCAAGGATGTCCACATGTAGGGGCACATTTACTATGGGTTGAATATCGAGGGTTAATTAACCCTCGATATTCGACCATCGAAGTTAAATCCTTTGACCTCGAATATCGAAGTCGAAGGACTTACCGCAATTCGTTCGATCGAACGATCAAAGGAAAAATCGTTCGAATCAAACAATTCAAAGGATTTTAATCCATCGATCGAACGATTTTCCTTCGATCACAAATTGCTAGGAAAGCCTATGGGGACCTTCGTTATAGGCTAACATTGGTGCACGGTAGGTTTTAAGTGGCGAAGTAGGTGGTCGAAGTTTTTTTTAAAGAGACAGTACTTGGACTATCGCATGGTCGAATAGTCGAACGATTTTTAGTTCGAATTGTTCAATTCGAAGTCAAAGTCGTAGTCGAAGGTCGAAGTAGCCAGTTCGATGGTCGAAGTAGCCAAAAAAATACTTCAACATTCAAAGTATTTTTTATTCTAATCCTTCACTCGAGCTAAGTAAATGTGCCCCGTTATTGCAGTTTCTATGCCTTTTACAGTTATCTGTATCTAATGAAGAAGGCTTTCCACTGGCATTACCTAACATGTAATTCTCACAGCTGACTGAACCTTTTGAGAAATGCTTTTGGCATAAAAGTTGAGTGTATCAGATTCTTGTTGTGCTTGTAACCAGTAGCCTCCCTACAGTCAGAAAACAATTCTCCTTTATGCAGAAATGTTTGTCTGAGGATTTATTTGAATGCTAATTATCCAAACCACACAGAGACGCATTGAATATTTCAATTGAAATTGAATATTTGCTGGCTAACATTGGTAGAAATATTAAAGACTTAAAAAGTACAGTATAAAGTGACATTTGGAATACGGGAGACCTAGCACAGATGCTGGACAGTCTTTATAATTAAAATTATGGTTATAATGCACCAAATCTGTATATAAAATGCTTAGTGCTTGCATTTATTTGAATGCAGTTATAAAATGCCTCTTTTTAATAATTCCATTTAGCATGGACACAATGCTGAAACCATAGATTGTTCATGGAAATAAAGGCAGATACTATATTTGTTGTTTAAGGAATTACTGCCGGTGCTGTCAATATTTGTTTTATAATAACTACTGTATGAAAGCCATTTACTAGCTGTAATGGCAACTATGTATATTCTTAGGATACAGATTGTATTTCATTAAGACTTTAGATGCCAGTGGCGTAACTATGGTTGCAAGGGATGCAATCAGGCAGGATGGTAAGGATCAAACCAGATTGGCTGTGATACACAGAGTTGGTCACAGCTGATTGGCTTTCATGCCAAGCCCCGGCATATCTTGCCCTGGGCTCTTTTGTAAATAGTCTAGTAATTTACAGCTCTTGTAGACATCAAATCACTTATTGTGTCAGGTCGTGCTTCTAAATTTCAATGATTTTACAAAAAATGTATCATGTTGATCACATTAATTTTGTACTATTCAAGTATTTGAAACGTAGGTTGCCCAAACGCATTCACCCAGGATTTTAATACATTTTTTTCTGGGTACTTGACAATTTTAAAATGGGGGTTCAATTGTCAGGGTTAAATGGAAGTACGTGCATTTGGTGCATGAATTGTTTTGTTGTGTTCTTTTAGCACCATCTAGTGGTACAAGTAAGGTGTAAAGCTATTTATTAGAGCTAGAAGCCTTTTCTATGCCTTCATAAAATGTTGCCAGTAAAATGTTGTCAGTCCAGCTTGTCTCTTCTTCCAATGCTTCTTTTATTTTTCATGCCAAGAAAAAGATATTTTAATTGCCATTATGCCTGTTTTATCAGACTGTGCCTCTATATAGACATTTTTTTGCCACTGTTCAAAGGTCAGAGCATAAATTATTCTTTGATTTCGTCATTACATCCAAAAACATTGATTTTATTTTGATTATATGGACATTGTCTTGTAGAATATATGTTATATTGGAGATATGCTGAATTGTCAGCTTCGCTGGGTTTCTCAACAAGACCGTTTTCTCTGAAGAGCTGAAACCTCTGTTTTCATTTTATCCTATGACATTGTAATATTTCCAGTGACATCAATGTTAGAAAACTCATAACGGCTGCAAGCCTTTTAGAATGGATTCCTATTTATTGAACAACCTCTTCATTCAGGTGTCCTTAACTTGCATAGAATTTAGCTCTTTGTATAAGTGGAGACCATTCTTCTCATATCATGGGATGGCCATGTATTTCTTCTTCCATCAGGTAGCAGCTGCTCCTTAGTCCTTGAGTTTGTTATAGTGCACATGGTAGCCTAAATTGCTAGATACATAGATAATTGTGTGTGCTTTAATGGCTGTTATTGAACGTATAAAGATTCTTGCCTTTTGCCAAGATGTTGTGCGTTGCTTAGAGAATTTTAAGCTTTGCTGTGGTTGTCCTGACAATAGAATGCTAAGAATGTATTTGTCATAAATGTAGATTTTTACCCTATATCCTTGGAATCCCATGTTACATTTCTTTATTATTAATGTCCTGGATATGAAATGACTATAAAGGAAGCAGGAAATAACACAGGGCACTGTACAATGGAAATGTATGGCCTGTTAGCTTTTTATATTTTTACAATGATAAGGACAATTGGAAAAATTGGCTGAAATCACAAGTGCCAATGCAGGCTCTTTACAACTATAGTCATTTAAATATATGGCAGCATATGGTAGGGTGGTAGATTTTAGGCATTTTGAGGCACACTGAAAAAATGCAGCAAGCAATACGCCTGAAATGTGTCCCATGTGCAGTATCATAGTTATTGCATGTAGTACTATGGCATGATATTCTGTTTTATACACTCACTTAACTACTGGAGTGACTTGGCTTAAGGGTTGCATTTACCAAATACTGATATTAAATATCCTGCTGAAATAATTTAGCTATGTGACACCTTGCCATTAGGAGTCACTATATCATTGGTACATGTATCAATCAATATTTTTAAAGACAGACATCCCCTGTCTCTGGGAAAAGTATTAGAGGAAGGAAGACGGTTGTACTTCCTCTTGGGATCTAGAGGGAACTGCTAGAGGCAGCCTTGAGAGAAAATCCATCATATGGGGTAAGACCTCCAGGGGAGTACTCTCATAGTTCTTAGCTAGGATTAAGCAACTTGTGTTATAGGAAATGGTCAGCACCCACTTAGTGCCAGTCAGGGTAGCCAAGCAGCTCAATGCTCCAACAGCAGGTTAGTGGGTTAGTACCCTGGTTTTACACAGCTAGACTTCTAGCAACCCTGCATAGAGGTCTCAGTGATAAGGAGGGGATCCCTATTCTACAAACAGTGTACATCAGCATACCTGGCTAGGTGAGAGCATAGAGCATTGCTCATATTCTTTGTTAAAGCTTATATTGAATTATTTCCTGCTGTTTTATGATCATTTTGCCTGACATTTGCAAATATTATCGCATTATCAATGTATCACTCAAACAGCCTAGTTCACTTGTTACCCTAAATACACCTTCTAAAGAATTTGTAGAACCGATTAATCTCCATATTTTTAACACCACAATATTTTAGTAATCTTCACACTAAAAACAGAGGGCCTATCCCTAAATCACAGTCCCTGGTGTGGCCCATGCTGTACCCTAGCCTGACATATTAATTGTTATTTCCCCTCTGGCCTCCAGTCTCTGCAAGTGTGAGGAAGCATTCTAAACTCAGCACAAGTAATAATAATGTTTCCTTCTTTGGAAACACCAAAATGTTAAATAAATCCAAGCACAAGAGCACTGGATTTAAGTTATACTGTACAAATTAGCAATCGTGCCCCAATGGTGAGCCCCAAGTGCTGTGTGTACCATGAGCCTTAGGAAGATGTGTGTCAATCCAAAAGCATCAAGTAATCATCAAAATGTTCACTGATTACATTAACACTTGTAGTCTGTGTACTTTGACAAAACACCCCAAGGCAATTGTTCATATGACCAGACCCAGACTGAGCTGTATGTTAAAGGGGTGGTTCACCTTTCAGTTCATTTTTAGTATGTTATAGAATGGCCGATTCTAACAAATTTTCGATTGATCTTCGTTATTTCATTTTTATAGTTTTTAAATTATTTGCCTTTTTCTTCTGATTCTTTCCAAATGCTCTGTAAAACTACAAATGTATTGTCATTGCTACTTTTTATTACCCGTCTTTCTTTTCAGGTCCTCTCCTATTCATATTCCAGTCTCTTATCCAAATCAATGTATGGTTGCTAGGGTAATTTGGACCCTAGCAACCCGATTGCTGAAATAGCAAACTGGAGAGCTGCTGAATAAAAAGCTAAATAACTCAAAAAACAATAATAATAAAAAATAAAAATAAATAATAAAAAATTAAAACCAATTGCATATTGTTTCAGAATATCACTCTCTACATCATACTAAGGGGTATATTAATAAAAAAATAAAAATAGAGATCACCACAGTCCTCTACAATGAAATTCCGCCACTCTCCATTCATTTCTATGGGATAATGAAAGGCATGTTATTTTAAAGGATGAACTTTCACTTTCACCCTTTTATTAAATACGCCTTTAAAAATCCCATAGAAATGAATGGAGAGTGGCGGAATTTCATTCTAGAGGACTGTGGTGATCACTAAATTCACTCTTTGATAAATATACCCAAAAAGTTAATTATTAGGCGAACAACCCCATGGCAGTAAGTTAACTAACTAGCCAGCCAGCAGCTTTTCTAGGAGGTCAAGAGGAATTGCTGGATCAGTTGTTTAACCTATTCTTTGCTGAGTAAAGGATAGCCTTAAATGTGACTGGATTTGAAGAACATTGATCTTGATGGATTACTGCAATGCCATAATGTTATATTCCGTGGAATTCTAAGTATTTTTACTTTTAACATTAGGGGGCACATTTACTTAGCTCGAGTGAAGGAATAGAAAAAAAAAAACTTCGAATGTCGAATGATTTTTTTGGCTACTTCGACCATCGAATTGGCTACTTTGATCTTCGACTTCGAAACAAACAATTCGAACTAAAAATCGTTCGAATATTCGACCATTCGATAATCAAAGTACTGTTCTTTAAAAAAAAACTTCGACCCCCTACAACCTACCGAGGTGCAATGTTAGCCTATGGGGAAGGTCACCATGGGCTTCCTAGCAATTTCTTGGTAGAAGAAAAATCGTTTGATCGATGGATTAAAATCCTTCGAATCGAATGATTCGATCAAACTATTTGCGGTAAATCCTTCGACTTCGATATTCAAAGTCGAAGGATTTACATTCGGCAGTCGAATATCAAGGGTTAATTAACCCTCGATATTCGACCATATGTAAATCTGCCCCTAACTGTATTACCATGTCTTAACATAGACAGAATGATAAGCACGTACACATATTGATAATATATTTCATGTTCCAGGAAAAAAGGAAAGCCGAGGAGGCTCTTAATGACCTGAAGCGCCAGCATGAGTCTGAAGTTGCTGAACTCCAAGTCACAATAAAGAAGCTAAAAAAGGTAAGGTCAGAATAGTTTATTTGTTCAAATATCCCATTTCCTAACTCTGATAGGGGTGCTAAACTTTCAATTATATATGATGTATTTAAAGTTAAAAAAAACATTGTTAGCTGGGTGTATAAGTTCAGGGTTGGGATGGACCAACCCAGACCTGCTACCTGTCTACTACCCCCTCTCAAGTCAATACTGGATGGAAACACCTTATCTGTATCTACGGGTCAGCTTTATCAAGCACTCTGCAACATTGATCTCTACAGTACAGTGGCACAAAAGTAGCCATTCCTCTTATTGAAGCATGATTGGAGTTGCTAAGCCAGTTACACTGTGGAAAATGTTTTGTGGCCAGACAAGACCAATATAAATCTTTTTGGACAATATTGTGCTGCAATTCTAGCACTTCTCTATACTTACAGTGAAATATGGAGGTGGCAGCATAATTCTTTTCATCGGCAGGGGCAACAAGTTTTAAATAGAAAAAAGAAAGAATGGATGGTGAAAAATATGGTACAAATACTGAACAAGAACCTGCTTCAAGTAAAAAAACTGAATATTTGGAAAAAGTTCCTTTGTAGCACTATAATTATATCAAATGCAAGTAACACTGGAGCAGTTCTGGAACAAAAAGATGAATAACTTACAAAGACCTGGTCAAAACCGTAACCTCAATCCATCTGGGACCTTGGCGACCTGGTTGTCAGGCTTTGCCATGTAAAAAACATTCTAAGCGTTTTTTCTTAGAGTGACTTCTGCACAACAATAACGGTAGGAAATCTGGCTTACACACACCTTGATAAATTCGCCATTTATTTTACACAACTTTTTACACCGCTTTTTCTGAGAATTTTGTTTTACACAGTATAATAAATATGCACCTATAATTCAGTCTGATTTTTGGACCTCCGAGACGGCAGAGCAATCATCCTCCCCTTGGCCTATCTTTTCCCTCTTCCTTCTCTCTCTCTCTCTCTTTTTTTTTTTTTTTTTTAACCTCCGTTTCTTTTGTGACATTCTGGGAGTAATGTATTTTTTGTCAGCTCCTGGCTGCAAGAGGAATTGCCATTGGTGTACTAGAAACACTAGTGTTAGGGTGGCACACCAAAAGAGAAAAAGAAAATCAACAATAGGAACAGGTGCTCATTGCTGGGGGCTACCTGGGTGCCCTCACAAATAAATCAATATATACAAACAGCAGGGCACCCCTTTAAAAAAAGTAACAATTTATTTATCTTAATAATACATAAAAGCCCAATGCATCATGGTACCCTTACATCAGGACCTTCATCATGAGAACATGCGAAAATATAAATGCAGGTGTACTAGAACTGTCAGCTACAACTTTTGCTATTCTTTAATTAAGCACTTTTTTTTTTATTTCTATAGCTAGAAGAACAATCAAAGAACATAAATTTGAAGGAAGATGTGGCTGTGTTACGAAGGCGATTGCATGATTTGACAATGGTAAATGCACTATGCCTTATTATGTTTATGTTTATACCCCTGCCAGGGACTAATCAAATGCTATGGCATAACAGTGAATTGTCAGAACCCAATTAGGAAGAGATATATATATATATATATATATATATATATATATATATATATCTATATATATATATAAGCACATCAAGGACTTACAAATGAAAATAAAGGTGTTTATTTGGCAAAAATAACTGACGTTTCGGCTAGTACACTGCAACCATTTAAAGCCTCGGTGGCGGTAAAAGGAAATTAAGAGACGTCACTGCACCTTGCTGACTGAAAAAACAAAAAGATAATAAAAAAAAGGTGAATAATCATAGATGTTCCTGGTGTTAACAAATAAATTGTATATAGCATATTAAGTAATCGTAGTATGTTTCAAAAATGTTTGTATCAAAGAAGTCGGAACAAAGTTGTTAACAGAAGTGTCTCAATCCTAGCATTAGACAAACATATCACTGTGTATAATTATATAAACAATTAATTACTTTGATAGAGGCATTGTAAGTACACTGCTCATGAACGTGCAAAATATACCTAAACATCCATCAGGGAAGTACTCACTTTTAGGATTGTTAGTAGGGTGGCCATTATTAGAGGAGAAATAGGTAGTGAGAAGCTAATCTAAAACGGTATAAGCATGACTTTGTCGTAATGTAAGCTTTAAAACGCTTATCGTAGCGATATGGAGTCTGCCGTGTTCAGAAGACAGACTAAACATACTGGCGCTGCGATGCATGTGTAATCACTCTGCGTGGCCAGTAGATGGTGCATCTAATGCATTGTTAGTGGCTGGGAATTCAGCGTCTAGTACGTTGTTAAGGGGCTAGACCCCAGCAACCCATATAGAGGGATACGTGTGAAAAAATTAGTTGGCAGCAATATAGGTTAAAAGTTATTTGTTATATTACTATTGTAGAACATATCTATGTCAATCGAAATAAACCTCATGGAGCAATATTTACAAGATCAGTCAAGACCGAATATAGAGACAATTATATATGGAGAAAAGTATAGAAGGTATATCCATAAAGGGCATAAGACTAGGATCAGAAAGAAGATCAGAAAGAAGACAAAGGGGAGCCTACTAGAGATAATTGTCAGGGCAAGCAGTAATAGTAGTTTTCAAAATTGGAGTTATTACAAATATTATTAGTAGTAAAGTATATAGGCATTGTGGCACTTTTCAATTTGGGGTTTATGTCAGCCCTTCAGTGTTGAAATAAGGAGTGGTTAGGAGACACAAATGGTCCATGTAGGCACACTGGATACTGGGCTTGGTTTACCACCTGTATTTTGTTAGGGGTATATCAACACTAAGGGGCACATTTACTTAGCTCAAGTGAAGTAATAGAATAAAAAAAACTTCGAATTTCAAATGTTTTTTTTGGCTACTTCGACCATCGAATTGGCTACTTCGACCTTCGACTACGACTTCGTATCGAACTAAAAATCGTTCGAATATTCGACCATTTGATAGTCGAAGTACTGTCTCTTTAAAAAAAACTTTGACCCCCTACTTCCCCACCTAAAACCTACTGAGGTGCAATGTTAGCCTATGGGGAAAGTCCCCATAGGCTTTTTAACAATTTTTTGATCGAAGAAAAATAGTTCGATCGATGGATTAAAATCCTTCGAATCGAACAATTAGAAGGATTTAATTGTTCGATCAAACGATTTTTCGTTCGATCGTTCGCTCTATCTATTTGCGGTAAATCCTTTGACTTCTATATTCTAAGTTGAAGGATTTACATTCGGCAGTCGAATATCGAGGGTTAATTAACCCTCGATATTCAACCACATGTAAATCTGCCCCTTAGCATGAATACATGTGCATCCCCTTATGGAGAACCGGCGAGTATTTACCCTGAACGGGATGTTATTATGGGAACTTCAGGTGTAGGAGTCTTGTACTTGTCTGGTCCAGCACAATGGATGCTGGGCTTATGGTCATTATAGTGACCGGTGGTCAGACATGAAACCATTATTTGGCATATATAGTACAGGATTCCATCTTAGGAAATGCCATCAACTACCGTTATCCAGCCATACTTATGTGGATTAAACATGATAAATAGGGCATGTAAGTACGAAATATTAACATGGTATATTAGTAAAAGAAGTTAAATGTAATTCCTTATACGTATAAGGAATACATGCTTACCGTATAAACTCGAGTATAAGCCGAGTTTTTCAACCCCCAAAATATGCTGGAAAACGCTACCTCGGCTTATACTCGGGTCAAGCGCAAAAACGGTCGCCGGCATCAAGAATGATCATCGGCCTCCAAAAATGAGACGCCGGCACCTCCAATGAGAACAGAAACCCTCAATTTTTTGATTGAAACTTACCAGAAGCTGCTGCATTTCTCACCCTAGGCTTATACTCGGCTTATACTGGTCCATTATTTTCAAGGTGTTCGCAGCAAAGAAGGTTAGGGAGAGGAAAAAAGAAGGAAAAGGGAAAGAAGAGGAAAGAAGTAAGAACAGAAGGAACATGAGAAGCATAGTGTCCTTGTCTCGGTCAAATATTCCATATATGTAGTAAAAGGTCCATGGGTACCTTGTGCACAAACAGTAATATTGGCATCATACAGAGTAAGTCCATGGGTGGAGTAGGTCCTAAAAGAAAGGAGCACAAGAAATTAGTTGATTTAAGCCTCGGGGGTCCAGTCTGTGTATCCATTTAAATTCTGTTTGAAGTAATAAACATTCACAATCTCCTCGCCGGGAGGGCATAGGAACAAAATCAATAATCATACTCCTCAAAGAGGCTAATGTATGATTCTTTTCGACAAAGTGTTGTAAAACCGGTATGTCTCCTTTTTCTTTGATGTGCTTACATACATTTGCTTAAGCTTTTTGCACCCAGGCATTGTACACAAGCTGTGCTGGTATCCAGCTGCATATATATATATGCAAGATGGACTCACACTCCAATTTACGTGTAATTTTATCTTTTATTGTGCATCACAGTGTATCCTACACCTGAATCCTGGATACACTGTGATGCACAATAAAAGATAAAATTGCACGTAAATTGGATTGTGGGTCCATCTTGCAACTGTATACTCATTATTGACTGAGCACCCAGAATTAAATATATTGGATATATATAGAACTGTAAATGCCGGCACAGCACGTATACTGGTATAAGGTGCCTGGGTGCAGAGCTATGTATTAGTATTTACAATGGCTCAAAAGAAGCTAGCACACACAGGACTTATGGAGAAAAAGGGTTTTTATTTTAACAGAAAAAAAGTAACGTTTCGGCTAGGCTAGCCTTTCTCACTTTGAGAAAGGCTAGGGACCTAGCCGAAACGTTAGTCCTGTGTGTGCTAGCTTCTTTTGAGCCAATATATATATATATATATATATATATATATATATATACATATATATATATATATATATATATATATATATATATACATACATACATATATATATATATATATATATATTTCCAAGTCTCTGCACTGAATCCAATATATTTAATTCTGGGTGCTCAGTCAATAATGAGTTTGAGACACTTGCTGCCATAAGTTTGTATGTTGGTGTTATTTATTATTGTTTTTATGCCACACTTCTACTTGAATCTTCTGGTGTAGGATAAAGGTCTCTCCAAAAATCATAGGATTTGACCAAATGGTTTCTCATGATCTCTCAAATAGTCGGTTTCCTAAGCTTCATTTTTAAGGGCTCAACCTATGCTGCATTAAGTATCCTAATAGAGTTAATTATCTTTAGCCACTTTAATCATAGTATCCTTTACAGATTCCTCTTCAGGAAATCTAACTGCGGGATATCTTGAGATAAGGGATAGCTAATGCTTTACCTGTGCCTTGAAGCATTTGGATTAATTTTCTGGGCCCTTTAGATAACACATAATTGATTGCTTTTAAACGTTTTTCTTGAAAATGTTGAATAAAGGTTAAATATTTTAAAATGGAGCTTTTAAAGCAATATTGTGACCTATTTATTACTATGATTTATTACTAAGATTTAGCATCTGTTTATTTCCCCTTTATCAGACAGTAGTTATTGATTTATGTTCACAAAACATTAATGCTACATGTTCTTATTTATGATTATCTACATCTGTCGTTTAACCTTTTAAATGCCACAGATCGTAGAATCTACGTTCTGTGGCAAAGGTACTTGAAATGCCACAGAACGTAGATTCTACGTTCTGCAGCATTTCCTGTTTCAGGAGCGGAGGAGCGGCTGTTAGAGCCGCTCGCTCCGTTCCTGCTCGATCCCCTGCCCCTAGGCAACGAGCAGAGCAGGGGATCGAGTGGCCCCTGGGGCGCGATCGCCCAGGGGCCCAAAAACAGCAGCAGGCACGTGTTACTTACGTGTCCTGCTGCTGCAGCCTGCACCGGATCGTCGATCTCCGCCCCCACAGCACACAGACAGGAACCACGAGGCAGATGTCTTCCAGGGGCTCTTCCTGATCGCCTGCAACAGTCTCCAGCGATTTTTTCAGGTTAGTGCAACAATTACACACACAAACACACCAACACACACTTATTACAGTAATACACACTTAGATTCACACTTACACACACTTACACATACATTTTTGGGGATTGGGGGGGTCACTTACACTCACTGCACTTACACACATGTGCACACGCACACACGCGCACATAACATGTAATTTACCATTTGTACACACGCACACGCACATACATGGCATTGTGGCCTTTTTTTTTTTTTTCTTATCGCATCGTTTCTTTTTTTGGCTGAAAAAAATGTTTTATTGCCATTACGCATAGCGTATTCGCTAACCGTACTGTGCAATACCTTTTGTATGTTATTTCGGTGATTATATTGCAATTTTGGGTATTTTGGTGCATTTTTAGCCATTTTATTGAATTTTTAGCCATTTTATTGCATTTTCAGCTCTGCATATATTGTGTTCACTTTTTTCTAGCCGTATAACCTGTTTGGCCCATCTAAAATATTCAAACTGTGATTCTGACAGCTGATAACACTAGTCTGGAAAAAAAACATTGATTTTTGTGGTTTTATTGGATTTTTTTGCATTTCACCCTTTACTGCCTTATTTTGTTTTGCCTTGTAAATTTTATCTACTATATATCCATTTGGGGGTCTCTGTGCGCCACATAGTTTGGTATATCTATGCATTTTGGGCATCAAAGTGTTCAGTAGACCTCTGGCGTTCATATTTAGGATGTTTTATGCTGATACGTTACAAAATGTGGGGCATATAATGGGGTAAAATTCAAGCTTTCTGACAATTTTCAGAAATTTGATAAAAACCGTTATGTTCAGCATTGCTTTGCAGTTTGGCAGTTTGCAGTAGAAACACTTATTTACCCATATTGGATTCGTCAGAATGTGTACTTTCTGAAAATATATGGTTTTCTGGGGTCTTTGTACTGTTAGGGGGGTCTAATGTCGCATAATACACACACCAGGTGCTTATATTGCAGCAGCCAGCGCGTCAGCTGTGAAAATGTATATACACTATTGTCATTTGGGGGTCTCTGTGCGCCACATAGTTTGGTATATCTATGCATATTGGGCATCAAAGTGTTCAGTAGACCCCTGGCGTTCATATTTAGGATGTTTTATGCTGATAAGTTACGAAATGTGGGGCATATAATGGGGTAAAATTCAAGCTTTGTGACGATTTTCAGAAATTTGATAAAAACGGTTACGTTCAGCATTGATTTGCAGTCTGGCAGTTTGCAGTAGAAACACTTATTTACCCATATTGGATTCGTCAGAATGTGTACTTTCTGAAAATATATGGTTTTCTGGGGTCTCTGTACTTTTAGGGGGGTCTAATGTCGCATAATACACACACCAGGTGCTCATATTGCAGCAGCCAGCGCGTCAGCCGTGAAAATGTATATACACTATTGTCATTTGGGGGTCTCTGTGCGCCACATAGTTTAGTATATCTATGCAAATTGGGCATCAAAGTGTTCAGTAGACCCCTGGCGTTCATATTTAGGATGTTTTATGCTGATACGTTACGAAATGTGTGGCATATAATGGGGTAAAATTCAAGCTTTCTGACAATTTTCAGAAATTTGATAAAAACCGTTATGTTCAGCATTGCTTTGCAGTTTGGCAGTTTGCAGTAGAAACACTTATTTACCCATATTGGATTCGTCAGAATGTGTACTTTCTGAAAATATATGGTTTTCTGGGGTCTTTGTACTGTTAGGGGGGTCTAATGTCGCATAATACACACACCAGGTGCTTATATTGCAGCAGCCAGCGCGTCAGCTGTGAAAATGTATATACACTATTGTCATTTGGGGGTCTCTGTGCGCCACATAGTTTGGTATATCTATGCATATTGGGCATCAAAGTGTTCAGTAGACCCCTGGCGTTCATATTTAGGATGTTTTATGCTGATAAGTTACGAAATGTGGGGCATATAATGGGGTAAAATTCAAGCTTTGTGACGATTTTCAGAAATTTGATAAAAACGGTTACGTTCAGCATTGATTTGCAGTCTGGCAGTTTGCAGTAGAAACACTTATTTACCCATATTGGATTCGTCAGAATGTGTACTTTCTGAAAATATATGGTTTTCTGGGGTCTCTGTACTTTTAGGGGGGTCTAATGTCGCATAATACACACACCAGGTGCTCATATTGCAGCAGCCAGCGCGTCAGCCGTGAAAATGTATATACACTATTGTCATTTGGGGGTCTCTGTGCGCCACATAGTTTAGTATATCTATGCAAATTGGGCATCAAAGTGTTCAGTAGACCCCTGGCGTTCATATTTAGGATGTTTTATGCTGATACGTTACGAAATGTGTGGCATATAATGGGGTAAAATTCAAGCTTTCTGACAATTTTCAGAAATTTGATAAAAACCGTTATGTTCAGCATTGCTTTGCAGTTTGGCAGTTTGCAGTAGAAACACTTATTTACCCATATTGGATTCGTCAGAATGTGTACTTTCTGAAAATATATGGTTTTCTGGGGTCTTTGTACTGTTAGGGGGGTCTAATGTCGCATAATACACACACCAGGTGCTTATATTGCAGCAGCCAGCGCGTCAGCTGTGAAAATGTATATACACTATTGTCATTTGGGGGTCTCTGTGCGCCACATAGTTTGGTATATCTATGCATATTGGGCATCAAAGTGTTCAGTAGACCCCTGGCGTTCATATTTAGGATGTTTTATGCTGATAAGTTACGAAATGTGGGGCATATAATGGGGTAAAATTCAAGCTTTGTGACGATTTTCAGAAATTTGATAAAAACGGTTACGTTCAGCATTGATTTGCAGTCTGGCAGTTTGCAGTAGAAACACTTATTTACCCATATTGGATTCGTCAGAATGTGTACTTTCTGAAAATATATGGTTTTCTGGGGTCTCTGTACTTTTAGGGGGGTCTAATCTCGCATAATACACACACCAGGTGCTCATATTGCAGCAGCCAGCGCGTCAGCCGTGAAAATGTATATACACTATTGTCATTTGGGGGTCTCTGTGCGCCACATAGTTTAGTATATCTATGCAAATTGGGCATCAAAGTGTTCAGTAGACCCCTGGCGTTCATATTTAGGATGTTTTATGCTGATACGTTACGAAATGTGTGGCATATAATGGGGTAAAATTCAAGCTTTCTGACAATTTTCAGAAATTTGATAAAAACCGTTATGTTCAGCATTGCTTTGCAGTTTGGCAGTTTGCAGTAGAAACACTTATTTACCCATATTGGATTCGTCAGAATGTGTACTTTCTGAAAATATATGGTTTTCTGGGGTCTCTGTACTGTTAGGGGGGTCTAATGTCGCATAATACACACACCAGGTGCTTATATTGCAGCTGCCAGTGCGTCAGCCGTGAAAATGTATATACACTATTGTCATTTGGGGGTCTCTGTGCGCCACATAGTTTGGTATATCTATGCATACTGGGCATCAAAGTGTTCAGTAGACCCCTGGCGTTCATATTTGGGATGTTTTATGCTGATAAGTTACGAAATGTGGGGCATATAATGGGGTAAAATTCAAGCTTTGTGACGATTTTCAGAAATTTGATAAAAACCGTTACGTTCAGCATTGCTTTGCAGTTTGGCAGTTTGCAGTAGGAACACATATTTACCCATATTGGATTCGTCAGAATGTGTACTTTCTGAAAATATATGGTTTTCTGGGGTCTCTGTACTGTTAGGGGGGTCTAATGTCGCATATTACACACACCAGGTGCTCATATTGCAGCAGCCAGCGCGCGTCAGCCGTGAAAATGTATATACACTATTGTCATTTGGTGGTCTCTGTGCGCCACATAGTTTGGTATATCTATGCATATTGGGCATCAAAGTGTTTAGTAGACCCCTGGCGTTCATATTTAGGATGTTTTATGCTGATAAGTTACGAAATGTGGGGCATATAATGGGGTAAAATTCAAGCTTTGTGACGATTTTCAGAAATTTGATAAAAACCGTTATGTTCAGCATTGCTTTTCAGTTTGGCAGTTTGCAGTAGAAACACTTATTTACCCATATTAGATTCGTCAGAATCTGTACTTTCTGAAAATATATGGTTTTCTGGGGTCTCTGTACTGTTAGGTGGTCTAATGTCGCATAATACACACACCGAGTGGTTATATTGCAGCAGCCAGCGCGTCAGCCGTGTAAATGTCTATACATATTGTCATTTGGGGGTCTCTGTGCGCCACATAGTTTGGTATATCTATGCATATTGGGCATCAAACTGTTTAGTAGACCCCTATGTTTATATTTAGGATGCTTTATGCTGGTAATGATACATGGACAATACGATGCTGGAAAGTTGAAGCTTTGAGGCAATTTCCAGATATTTCACCAAAACCGCCAAATTTGGCAAAGCCTTGCGACTCAGTAGTTTGGAGCAGAAAGGCATGGGTACCCATTTTAGATTCCGTAGAATGTGTACTTTCCAAAAATATATGGGTTTGGGGGTAAACATATATTTCTGTGTTTTTACCCCGCAAAAATGCAGTCAATGTGTTGATTTTTCATTAGCTGAAGTTACCCACGGGACTGTTTGTATGCGCTAACTTCATTTTGGGGCCTCTAAATGCCAGATACTTTGGTAAACTTATGAACAATGGCCACCAAAATGTTCAGAGGAACCCTGGCAATCATATTTAGGGTGCTTTTTCTTAGTACGTAATGACACATGGGTGATATGGTGCTGGGAAGTTGAAGCTTTGAGGCAATTTTCAGATATTTCACCAAAACCGGCAACTTTGGGAAAGCCTTGCGACTCGGTAGTTTGGAGCAATAAGGCATGGGTACCCATTTTAGATTCTGTAGAATGTGTACTTTCCAAAAATGTATGGGTTTGGGGGGTAAACATATATTTCTGTGTTTTTACCCCACAAAAATGCAGTCAATGTGTTGATCTTTCATTAGCTGAAGTTACCCACAGGACTATTTGTATGCGCTAACTTCATTTTGGGGCCTCTAAATGCCAGATACTTTGGTAAACCTATGAACAATGGCCACCAAACTGTTCGGAGGAACCCTGGCAATCATATTTAGGGTGCTTTTTCTTGGTGCATAACGATACATGGGTGATATGGTGCTGGGAAGTTGAAGCTTTGAGGCAATTTTCATATATTTCACCAAAACCGACAAATGTGGGAAAGCCTTGCGACTCAGTAGTTTGGAGCAGAAAGGCATGGGTACCCATTTTAGATTCTGTAGAATGTGTACTTTCCAAAAATGTATGGGTTTGGGGGGTAAACATATATTTCTGTGTTTTTACCCCACAAAAATGCAGTCAATGTGTTGATTTTTCATTAGCTGAAGTTACCCAGGGGACTGTTTGTATGCGCTAACTTCATTTTGGGGCCTCTAAATGCCAGATACTTTGGTAAACTTATGAACAATGGCCACCAAAATGTTCAGAGGAACCCTGGCAATCATATTTAGGGTGCTTTTTCTTAGTACGTAATGACACATGGGTGATATGGTGCTGGGAAGTTGAAGCTTTGAGGCAATTTTCAGATATTTCACCAAAACCGACAACTTTGGGAAAGCCTTGCGACTCAGTAGTTTGGAGCAGAAAGGCATGGGTACCCATTTTAGATTCAGTAGAATGTGTACTTTCCAAAAATATATGGGTTTGGGGGGTAAACATATATTTCTGTGTTTTTACCCCACAAAAATGCAGTCAATGTGTTGATTTTTCATTAGATGAAGTTACCCACGGGACTGTTTGTATGCGCTAACTTCATTTTGGGGCCTCTAAATGCCAGATACTTTGGTAAACTTATGAACAATGGCCATCAAAATGTTCAGAGGAACCCTGGCAATCATATTTAGGGTGCTTTTTCTTAGTACGTAATGACACATGGGTGATATGGTGCTGGGAAGTTGAAGCTTTGAGGCAATTTTCAGATATTTCACCAAAACCGACAACTTTGGGAAAGCCTTGCGACTCAGTAGTTTGGAGCAGAAAGGCATGGGTACCCATTTTAGATTCAGTAGAATGTGTACTTTCCAAAAATATATGGGTTTGGGGGGTAAACATATATTTCTGTGTTTTTACCCCACAAAAATGCAGTCAATGTGTTGATTTTTCATTAGATGAAGTTACCCACAGGACTATTTGTATACGCTAACTTCATTTTGAGGCCTCTAAATGCCAGATACTTTGGTAAACCTATGAACAATGGCCACCAAATTGTTTGGAGGAACCCTGGCAATCATATTTAGGGTGCTTTTTCTTGGTGCGTAACGATACATGGGTGATATGGTGCTGGGAAGTTGAAGCTTTGAGGCAATTTTCAGATATTTCACCAAAACCGACAATTTTGGGAAAGCCTTGCGACTCAGTAGTTTGGAGCAGAAAGGCATGGGTACCCATTTTAGATTCGGTAGAATGTGTACTTTCCAAAAATATATGGGTTTTGGGGGGTAAACATATATTTCTGTGTTTTTACCCCACAAAAATGCAGTCAATGTGTTGATCTTTCATTAGCTGAAGTTACCCACGGGACTGTTTGTATGCGCTAACTTCATTTTGGGGCCTCTAAATGCCAGATACTTTGGTAAACTTATGAACAATGACCACCAAAATGTTCAGAGGAACCCTGGCAATCATATTTAGGGTGCTTTTTCTTAGTACGTAATGATACATGGGCGATATGGTGCTGGGAAGTTGAAGGTTTGAGGCAATTTTCAGATATTTCACCAAAACCGACAATTTTGGGAAAGCCTTGCGACTCAGTAGTTTGGAGCAGAAAGGCATGGGTACCCATTTTAGATTCAGTAGAATGTGTACTTTCCAAAAATATATGGGTTTGGGGGGTAAACATATATTTCTGTGTTTTTACCCCACAAAAAATGCAGTCAATGTGTTGATTTCTCAGTAGCTGAAGTAAAGTCCTGATCAATTTGGATGTGCTAACTTCATATTGGTGTCTCTAAATGCCAGATACTTTGGTAAACCTATGCATAATGGGTATCAAACTGTTCAGTGGACCCCTGGCAATCATATTTCAGGTGCTTTTTCTTGGTACCTAATATAGTTTGGGATATGCGGAGCAGCAAAATAAAACCTTTGAAATGATTTTTCAGAATTTTGAATTTTTTTTTGAAAAACCGCTATTTTCAGACAAGCTTTTATGTTTGGTAGTTGGGAGTAGAGAGACATAGTTACCCATTTTGTAATCGGCAGAATGTGTACTTTTCAAAAATGTATGGTTTTCTGGGGTAAACCTACGGTTTCAGGATTTTTTGCCTTGGAATCTAAAGCATGCCGTTTTCTGCCTTAGTGCTTTCAAAATTTGGTAATATACTGCCGGGAGTTTTTGCTGTACAGAAATCCTAAATCTCCCTAAAACTATACATATCTGGTATTGGCACGTTCGAGAGACATAAGGCTTTCCAAATCAGTTGGATTATCATCCCTAAAATGAAATATTTTTCTGGTATAAATTGATATACGATGAAAAATGGTAATTTTTCATTTTTTTTTGGTATTTAGCACTATAAATTTTTTTGCACAGGTGGAAATACATGAAAACTCCGGCAGATTTAGAAAGCTCAGTTTCTACCGAAAAAAACAATGTATAGTTTTCCTAGGTAAACTATAGGTTTCCCCTCAGAAAATGCCCCTAAAGTGAGAGAGCACAAAATGTTTCAAAAACGGCTGGCATTTCGCGTAACCAAAATGTGAAATTCTGCTGGCACTTAAAGGGTTAAGTCTCATTAACAGAAACGTTATCATGAATGGGAAACAAACAGTGTCGGACTGGGCCGGCGGGACACCGGGAAAAACCCCGGTGGGCCCCGGGCTCTTGTGGGCCCCGCCGGCCCAGATCCGCTATTTAGTGGGGCGGCGCGACCCCACTTTGTTTGGGGTCGCGGTAGAATACAATGGCTGCGCATGCGCACAAACGCGGCGCCGCGCGCATGCGCACAAACGCGGCGCCGCGCGCGTGCGCACAAACGCGGCGCCGCGCGCATGCGCACAAACGCGGCACCGCGTTTGTGCGCATGCGCACTAGCCCCCCTGCAGCACTCCGGAGCGGCAGTGGCGGCTGGAGGGGGCCCTGGGGCAGTAGCCCCGGTGGGCCCCATGCCTCCCAGTCCGACCCTGGAAACAAAACATTAGATTCAAAGATGTGACAATACATATTTTATAGTGATTTAAAGGGAGTGATGTTTCTTCATTGTACCCTATATAAAGAACTGTCAAAAGAGTTGTTGGAA
Organism: Xenopus laevis; assembly: GCF_017654675.1. Taxonomy (NCBI): domain Eukaryota; kingdom Metazoa; phylum Chordata; class Amphibia; order Anura; family Pipidae; genus Xenopus; species Xenopus laevis. The sequence continues at coordinate 144,873,456 of NC_054371.1, read as the reverse complement.
GGCTGCTATGGGTTACTGCTGCGAGGCATATTTTGTCCATTTTGCCGTAAAACTTTTTACCAAGTGAAATACTACAGTACATTTAATACATTTCAAATAACATTACTAGTATGAAAATAAAATAACTTTTTTATATCATTATAAACAAGACCACATGTATAATGAACATGCATTTATTTTTGCATAAGTTTCTATGACTTTTTAAGATGAAAGTTCTTTTCTCCCTGCAGGAGAATCAGAAGCTTAGAAAGGATCTGCTGGAGGCACAGACAAGTATTTCCTTTCTCCAGAGTGAGTTAGATGCACTAAAAAGTGACTATGCAGATCAGACCCTGAGCTCTGAAAGGTATTTTGCAACTTTATTACTTTTAAGAAAAAGTTAATAAGGTGTAATAAGGTATTTGTCAATGAAATAGATACTACTATGTTTTTGTCTTCCAGAGACATGGACATTATCAGGGGGTACACAGATGAACGAGATAACTTGGCAAGACAAATAGAAATATTACAGTATGTTTTCATGTTCCTTTTTCATGTATGCATATTATGGCTGTGAAATGTAAATCAGTATTTTCTGCTCTCAATCAGTTATTCAGATAACATTTAGGGCCTGACTTATTAAGCCACGATTAATTCTGATCGAAAAAGTTTATTATGTGAAAAAACTGTGACAATTACGAATACGAAAATACTCTACCAAAAACATGTAGACGTCAATGGCAGATGTCCCTTACAGCAACTGGAAGATCTTTCTTTGAGTCGTGGTTTTAGAGGTTATCAGATATTTTTGACGCTGGCTTTTGTGCGACAGTATGAAAAAGCCACAGTTTTTGCAACTTTTTGGTGACTTTTCCCATTCCTGCTTTCTCAGACTTTCTAATAACTTTCATGAAATTCATGGTGTAACAGAAAGTGAGTTTAGAAGTGGTTTCTTAATATCCCCTTCTGTGCTTCCCTTACCTTCCACTATTGACATTCTTTTTTGGTCTCCATGAATCCTCAAACAATACCATGTGGATAGCATAGTGTTGTTACAGAGAAACAGCTTTGTGCCTCTTTTATTTTATAGTGTCTCTTACCTGCTAAAATGATGGATAGACCGTTTTTTTTTACAGAGAAACACAAAGTAGGCCTCTTCTAGCTGTATAACAGTTTTCCTACATTTTTAGTGGATGCAGTACGCCAGAGTTCCCCATCCAGTGGCTTGTGAGCAACATGTTGCTTCCCAATCCTTTGGATGTTGCTCCCAATGGCCTCAAAGCAGGTGCTTATTTTTCAATTCGAGGCATTGAGGAAAGTTTTGGTTGCATAAAAAACTGTTTTATTGCCAAAAACTGAGCCTTTTCTAGTCTGTCAGTCCACAAAAGGGCTACTAAATAGCAAATCATATACTTTATTTGGCACCTCTAGGAGCTTTTTTCATGCTTGTGTTGCTCCGCAACTTTTTTTACATTTGAATGTGGCTTAGGGGTAAAAAAGGTTGGGGACCCCTGGAGTAAGCTATGCCCTTAGACACTAAAAACTCAGTTCAGTTTGATATGGATATCAGACACAGAATATCATTTTAGATACTGAAAGCACAGAAACTTAGATTGGCCATGGTCAGTAAATTGTCCCTAAATTAACTTAATTTGCATTTGCAAGGTAAAAGACCCATAAAGGTGTCATCTGGGCATACATTTACATGCACTTTAGTTGTTTGAGGTTGAGCTGGCACAACATTGAGCACCTTAGGTGAAACACTCAATCGGTTCTAACTGCTTGGCCAAGGTATTTTGTGGATGGATCCTTTGTGTCCGAGAATGCCGCACCATACACCGGTGTCAGCCTAACAAGTATACACAGGAGTTAACTGATGCAGAAAAATCTCATGCCAAATGCAGATATAATCAGCCATGTATAAGGGCCTTTATATTTTTTTTGGTAGCATTCAACATTTCTCCTCCTTTATTCCAACACAGAGTATCATATCTACTCAGCATGTGAAAACAAAATTGTAATGAAACTAAAAATGTACACTTCAGTTTGCCTTCTTTTTTTTTCGATTATAGAACAGCAAATCGAAAGCTGCATGACAGTAATGATGGGTTGAGAAATGCCCTGGAGAACAGCTTGATCAAGTACAATAGATCATTGGTATGTCTGACATGTAGCCATGCGCTGCTTTTCATATAGAAATAATGATGAGCTCACTGTGCAAAAACTGCTGCACAACAAAGTGAAAGGGAGCGGATCTGCTGTGCTGTGTGATCTGTAGGGACAACTCATCATTAAACACACAGCTACCATGTTTAAATAATCTTTTTTTCTAAAGGGAGTGTCAAAAATGGGCATCTTATGCTGTTGAAATAGTATTTCTGAATCCAGACTTTTCGAGTGAGCTCTGCTAATGTCTGTGGTTACTGGCCATGGTTGAGTGTTATAAGATGCTGAATGGGAAGCCAAGGCATCATTTTCATGTCATTGATGTCTGCGCTTCTGTTCCTGTGTTTACATCACTTTACGCTGCACACGGATGCAAACAGTGTGTTGGTGGGCACCTAGGCCTGTATTAAGCCTTGACTGTTGATGATCCAGAACCAAGCTCTAGAATCTAGAATATTTCAAAATTCATTGATTTAAATAAATCAAGGACTGTTTTAATAAGCATTTAAAAGAACAGTAACACCAAAAAACTGAAAATGTATCAAAGTAATTAAAATATAATGTACTGTTGCATTGGTTAAACTGGTGTGTTGGCTTCAGAAAGATTACTATAGTTTATATAGACAAGCTGCTGTGTAGCCATGGGAGCAGCCATACAGGCTGAGAAAAGGAGAAAATACAAAGGTTATATAGCAGCTAACAGTTAAAACACCTTTGTATTGGACAGGGCTTATCTGTTATGTGCTGTGTAACCTTAATTTTTGGTGTCCCTGAGGTGATGGAGCAAAGCCTTTTTACATCTTCTACCCAAAGCAAAGCCCCCATTCCATCCCATAGCAATATCACCCATGACGTTGGCTTCTAATCAAACTGGATCACTCAATACATGTACATTATACATTAGCTTAGGATATGGTAAATAAACTGTTGCATAGCCTGTGTTTATGTATTTTTATGCATTTTTGGCAGCACATATAAACACAAGTATCATAGCTGAAATGATTTATTATGTTTATCTCAGATTACAATATTAAAATTGCGCAGTTATTCTATCTTTGCACTGATGCAATGTAGAACATATCCAGTGTAAAACAATATAGATGACTTCTAGAAGACACGTGATAAAACATGTATGTTATATGCCTGATTTAGACACATGCTCCTTTCTTTCAGCGTACAATTAATACATCTCCTGGAAGCACAATTTCCCGAAACAGCCCAAAACTTAATAGGTGCACTTCTCCATATGACAGGTACAGTCTGTTTTCTCAGCTTGTATTTTCCATTACATTTTTTCCAAACTGTTCAATTCTGTTTCAACAAATTCATATTTTGAAGAAAATTTGCCTGGTTACAAAACATTAAAAATGTTCCATGAATTCAAATGAGTCTGAGATATGTTGTATCAAAATAAGCTGTATGCTGCTCTCTGCTATATATATATATTCTCAACGTTTCGGCTCTAGAACTCGAGCCGTCCTCAGGAGGAAGGCTCGAGTTCTAGAGCCGAAACGTTGAGAATACATTTGTTTTTTTCACTTCATAAAGCCCTGGGTGGTGTGGTTTTTTCAAATTGCCTAATATTATGTTCATCTGAACCTGCACACAGGCATTGATTTGTTTTTTGCTGAGTGCACCAACACGAGGTTGCTGTGTATATATATATATATATATATATATATATATATATATATTTGTTTAGAGTATAGATGCACACCAGGATTTTGGAAAAAGTTAAAAAATACTTTTATTTAAAAGATTATTAAAACATAGAGCAGGTCAACGTTTCGGTCTTCATTTAAGACCATTGTAAAGACCTAAGTAAAAATCCTGGTGTGCATCTATACTCTAAACAAATATATATATATATATATATATATATATATATATATACAATTTTTGTATGAAAAGCACATTTAGAGAGCACCTTGGTATACTTTTGTTGTTTTGAATGGTGTGCTGAAACAATAGTTGAACTATAACTATATATATATATATATATATATATATATATATATATATATATATATATATATATATATATATATATATATATATATATATGTGCATGCACTTAATAATTATATGTTCAAGTTTAAATACCAGGGGTACAGTATAACATGATAAAAACATAGTAAATGATGGTGCATATTTTCTATGGCTAAAGCTGAAATTCCTAAGTAAGCAGTCTTCCAGGGAAAGCAATCTGCACATCTTTGTTTTATGAGAATCATCCATACTGCTATTTGCAAAAGTAGCTGTGAGCTCTTACCACTGGTGCAGTCATGTATCCTTTATATCTTTCTTTATCAGCATGTCACAATGTTTTGTAACCATCTATCTTTGGTTGTAAAAACACTACTCTCTCTAGAATATTTTGATGTTAAAATTATTAATAATGATGTGTATAGGGAAATCAATCCTCTGATTAGATCTTTTACCAGTAACAGCCTAGTAATTATTCACAGGAACAGCTTACCAGCATCCCTTCTCTCTCGTGCATATAAATAGTAAAGCATCTCCGCACATTAGTGACAAGTATTTGCTTATGTGTTTAATTTATCATTAAAGCAGAAAATGTTTTCTTGACAGGTCTCCTCGCTCGTCATACTTAGATGAAGACTATGATTCTTTAGCAGTGTGTGATCCCATGCAGAGAATGAACGGTGAAGTTGACAGCTTGCCTGAGAGCTGCTTAGACAGTGGTTTATCCACTCTGAGAGACTCCAATGAGTATGATTCAGAAGCTGAATACCGCCCACCCAGGATTTGCCAAAGGTCACGCTTTCCACATGATAGCTATGGCGGTGATGCGTCTGATACAGATGTAAGCATCACAGATTTCCTTGTGGATAAACAATACAGACTAATTGCTCCCTGTCATAAGAGTATGTAACTGAATAAATTGTAGCTTTTGGGACATTAGCACACTGCCTGATTGCATATGCCTCAGGGTTGTTGATGGAACAAAAGGATACTGTTTATTGCATCAAATATTAATGTTGTACTCTGTTCTGAAGTCATAACATATCTGTTTATAGTACATTATTTAATAGGTAAAATCAAATGAATCATTTAATATTGCTGCACTAGCAGAGTTCTGCATCTGTTTTTAAAAGAGTACATACATTTTTTATATCAAAGTTGGCATAGGGCAAGATGTCACATGGTGTACCATGTGACTTGTGCTCTAATAAAATTCAGTCACTCTAAAGATGGGCATTCCCGATCGATATCTGTCCAAAAGTTGGGCAGGGTAAAAAATCCGGTCGGATTGCGGCCACAATACGACGGGATACCCTGCCCAACTTTTGTCGCCAAATGACATCTCCCTGTGTATGGCCACCTTTACTGCTATGCTGCAAGTTAGAGTGATATCAACCCCTCCCTTCCCACCCCAACAGCCTAACAACAGAACAATGGGCAACCAGATAGAAGCTACTTGACACCTCTGCTGAAGGATTCATTTGCATTGCTAAAAGTCAGAAATGAGAAATTCAGCTTTTTCCTGCTTTGATGCTACTCTCATGTCTACCACTAGATTGGGATCAAGATTTGGGTTGTATTGAAGTACAATTAGAAGGGGAGAAACAACAACTGTCTCAAAGTTGTTCCATCCTGAAGTGATGGCTCCTTCTTAAAGCTCAGAATCAGGCACAATGATCTTATATGATTGCCTATATTGCAGCTAAAAAAATAAATTTGTTGGTTCAAGAATAAAATTATAAATGGTAGATAATGGTAGAGTGAATTAATCTAATGTAAACAGTGTAATTTAGAAATAAAAAGTAAACAATCATGACAGAATCCCTTTAACTGAAGGTGAATGAGCTACTTGTGATACACCAGGGTTTGGCAGCTTACTTGCCACTGTTGTCCTAGCCTAACATTCTGTTACATTCCAATATACCCATCTGCAGTGGGGTCAAATTTTCCAGACTATATACATTTTATAGCTCAGAAATAAACTATATACAAGAAATAGAAGGGGGCATTACTAAAGGATTATAGGTTTATAGTGGAAGAGTGGCATACTCTAAAGTGAAATATGTTACTCACTTGTTGTTGGATATGATGAGCTCTTATTATCACATGGGATTGTAGGGGCACCCCAATACCAACATACACACAAGATATAGACTAATCAACACTAGAATATGGTGAAAGGTCACTGTTCTTTATTTAGGGGTTAATACATCAAAAAAAAAATCTTAGCCACAGGTCTCCTTAGCCCAAGAGCTACCATTACAATCGCAACCATCCACCCTGATTTGGTGTCATTTACCCCCTATATAAAATCAACAATAAAAAAAAATCATAACACTAACATTGTAGGGGGTGCAGGGGCGGTAGCATGTTCCAGGTAATACAGGTCCCAAGAGACCAGGAACCTATCAGATGCTGGTATTTTTACCACCCCTGACCTCACCTCCCACACCTGCAGCTAATAATCCCCTACCAAACACACCTACTTACTACTTAAAGGAAAGGAAAACTATACCCCCAAAACGAATACTTAAGCAACAGATAGTTTATATCAAATTGAATGACATATTAAAGAATCTTACCAAACTGGAATATATATTTACATAAATATTGCCCTTTTACATCTCTTGCCTTGAACCACCATTTCGTGACTCTATCTGTGCTGCCTCAGAGATCACCTGACCAGAAATACTACAACACTAACTGTAACAGGAAGAAGCGAGGAAGCAAAAGGCAGAACTCTGTCTGTTAATTGGCTCATGTGACCTTACATGTGGTTTGTATGTGTGCACAGTGAATCTTATGATCTCAGGGGGCGGCCCTTATTTTTTAAAATGGCAATTTTCTATTTATGATTACCCAATGGCACATACTACTAGAAAAGTATATTATTATGATAATGGTTCATTTACATGAAGCAGGGTTTTACACATGAGCTGTTTTACTCAGTATCTTTTAATAGAGACCTACATTGTTTGGGGGGTATAGTTTTCCTTTAACTTGCCTCCACAATCACATGACGCCTTTCACCTAATCTGCTCGGCCCTTTCCAGTCACCTTTTATAGGTGCTTAGCTTCATACTATGACCTACTGCATTTTCTGTATTGAGCTAGAATTATACTTCACTATACTGGTATAGTTTGTACAAAAGATATGCATCTTTTGTTCAGTTTAAAATGCTTCCATGCCCCTGGACTAGAGGCTTTCAGTACTGTTCGGTTCAAAAGACCCTTTGCAGTTAGGCAGCACTTAGCTCAATAATGATATATAGATGTAATCCCACTACTTTGAGCCCATGTAGAGGATAAGCCCACGCTAAGCTCTGCTCTGATATTATATTACTCTCTCATAGGTTCCAGAAATCCGAGATGAAGAATCCTATGCGCCTGATACAGGTGGTACTCATGAGTGGAAGCCATCAAATCCTGTTAGCAGGAGCAGCTCAGGGGCATCAACATCAAGAAAATGTATCTCTGCATTGTCTGTAAATGTAACCAGTGTAAGCAGAGGCACACTTATATTTTTAGCAACATATTATTTTTGTACATATATTTTATAAGTGATCATTTTTCTAACAGCTTTTTTCCCTGTAGCACAATATCGTGTTATGGAGTGGGGGGAATGTAAGGTAGGGGAAAGGTGGAGTTAGAAAGAAAAAAATGTTTTGCAGTCTGGTGATCTAGCCTGTCCAGTTAGAATAATGTTTTATACACAGGCAATAAAAAACACTCCAGACCCACCCTCCATCTGCTATCCCCTCTAATGCAGCTCCTAACAGTGTACAGTGTACCACAGACTCACAGGGTGCTCATCCTCCAGCATCCCAGCCGTATTCATTCCTCTCAAGCACAAGGTGGCACTCCGGTTAAAAGAGCAGTAATTCATTGCAACAGGTTGTTATACAACAGGGCCTGACGTGATTAAGGGCGCCATGCCCAAAATATTCCAGGTCCGGTTGTCTAACAGCCTGTTGCAATAAACTACTGCAGTGATATCCTTAAAGTCCTTAAAGTGCAGCTATCCAGCTGCCAAACTACTGTGTAAGATGTTTTTTGCATGTCTGTTGACATTTTTTCCAATTCGCAAAGCTTGTTTATATTAAAGGACAAGTAAGACTTTCATTTTAAAATTCCCTAAAATTCCTTTTTTTATTTTAAAATCCCCTAAAATTACTATAAATACTCCCTCCATTGCATCTTATGTTTTTTTCTTTATTACAAGCAGCTGAATGGCATCTGTTTTAGCCACTCCTTTGTCTAGTATGAAGCCTCTGAGCTCTCCTTTTCTCTCTGACTATTAAGACCTCAAAAGGTGCCTACTGGCATGCCTGATTGATTTCTATTGGAGCAGAGGCAGCCACCTCTTTAAAGTATTCATAGTTCATAGTATTCATTAAGGTCTTAATAGTCTGAGAGAGAGAAGGATAGATCAGGAGAGCTCAACTTTCTGCATTTTATAAATGTGTATCAGGAGGAAGTTGATTTCCCGATATGGAACAAGAGGAAATATGCAGGGTCTTTACCCAGTTTTCTATTTAAAATGTTCCCTGATAAGGCAATAATATGAGTCCAGTAATTACTCAAGAGAGGGCAGTCCTAAAGGATGTGAAGTATGGCGATCCTATCTTTCTACATCACATATCTGAAGTTTGGGGGAAAAACTTCTAAGTTTGGAGGGGATGGGATAATACCACCATTAAAATTTTGTAATTCATTTGTTGAAAGACAGACATTTTTGTATAAGCTGTACCTCCAGGAGTAGATGAAGTGTAGATGTGTAAAGTCCACTACTTTTTGGAACATTTATATACTATATAGATATTGTGTCAGTGGGAGTTGATAAAAGAGCATAGCAATTTGTGCCCCCCAGGGCACTTAATCACCCATGATTATGTGTAGGGCCAATGGAGATACTGATCCTTTTTTAAATAAATCTACAAGAAGCAATATTTTTATACTATTTTTGGTGGCCCTTGTGGAGTTTTCCGAGTGCCTAGATGCCCCCCTGTTTATTTTGCGATTGTTAATATGAACTGTAACAGTTAATAGCTTTCATTGGTGCAAGTTTTTGTGATTGCCTGAAGAACGGATCTCAGTAGTTTTAAAGTTGTTGATTTGTGTAGGAATGATGGATTCCTGGAATACTTCCTGTAACATCTGTTAAAGAAGAAATTGAATGAGCGTGGGTAAACCTGTCTGCCTACATGTGTGATTACATCAACAAACAGAGCTCTGAATACATGTTAGCTGTTTGGTTCCAAATCCCATAACTTAAGGAAGCCAAACAGATATTTGCTGAATTTTCCTATAAACAATACAGGCATGTTGTAAACCAGATGGCACAGTGCCATTGACATTACAAATGTGGTTTCATTTTATACAGTGCACTCACTCCATTATCTGCTTCAATAGCAAATTTGCCCCTTTATATATTAATAGTAAGTTTCACATTTAATTGTATATATTTTCTCTTTTATCTCAGGCAGAAAATGTTGACAAAGTGCCTAAATATCCACATGCAGAGAAGGCATATAAGATTGTTTTGGCTGGAGACGCAGCTGTTGGAAAGTCAAGCTTTCTGATGAGACTTTGTAAAAATGAGTTCAGAGGAAACACAAGTGCCACTTTAGGTATGTGTTAGTATACATCTACCTGTTGCTGTCACCTATACTTTGTCTTTCTATTCATGTCTCTTGATATCTCTAGCCATAATCTTTTGTTTGCACTGTACCTATTGATTGGTGTAACTTATGTTTCCCTGCCCATTACCATTTCTTTATGAATACACTGTTTTTTGCCTGCAGTATTTATTTTGACCATCTATATATTATCTATCTGTCTTTTTATTCAGAATTGAGTAAAGTGCAGTAAGTTTGTGTGTGTTTATGGTTAAACATTCCAACATCTCCCAACACTGAGCTACTATTCCCTATCCTTTCTTTCTTTCCTTTTCTTGTAAATCCCATTTAACTTGATGCTGCCATAATGTATTACTCTACATTTGAACCTCCCACAAAAGTTAGCAACTTCAAAGGCTTAGCTTCAAACCCTATCCACTAAGTTGGGCAGGCTTATTTCATGTGACAATGGGAGGCAGACTTATCAAGGGTCGAATTTCAAATTCATGTTTTTTTTTTAACTTACATGAATTTGATTTTACTTGAAATTCGAATGGGGATATTTATTAAAAGAATTTAATATGTAAAACTTGGACTAATTTTACCGACCTGAAAACTCGAATCTAATTCAATTCGAATTTGACCAAATTCTATTTGAGTTGTTTCTCAGAAATAAACTCGAATGTCAGTAAGGCAAAAAACTCTAATCGAGTTTGGATAATTCCCTAGTTGAATTTGACAGTTTTGACCATAAAAAAAATTTGAATTCTCAATTCGACCCTTAAAGGAGAATTCAACCCTTAACTAAAAAAAACCCTACCCTACGTAGACCCCCCTCCTTCCGCCCCCCAGTCTAGCTGCTAACCCGTGGAAATGCCCCTAACTTTTTGATTACCCCTCGGTGCAGATTCAGGGATCACTGTTCACGGCAGCCATCTTCCAGGTCTTCATGTCTTCTTCCGGTGCTTTGGCAATTTCAAAGTTTTAAATGTGGGCCTGTCCAGCTTGATGAACAGGATTTACAGATTACTATATAAGGGCTCCTTTTCTATGGTTCTGAGGGGCACTAGTTTCTCATACTTTACTAGCTGTTTAACAGAAATAATATACAGTGTATATTTCCACTAACTTACTAATTACTTCCTGCTGTACACTAGGGAATTAGGGATCATAATTACATTGTTATTCCCATTGGTAGAGTCTAATCAAAATATGCAAATATGTTCATATAAATGTTAATGTTATGACAATATAAACGTACATTTAAATGTTGTCTAATTTTCCAGTTATTTATCTTGTACATTCTTTGGCTTCTTTTGGCATTCCACTGAACCAGCTTTAAGTCTAAATTTACATCTGTACCTTACAAAAGATCATAATAAGGAAAAAGATCTTATTATTGGTTTGCTATCTGTGACCCCCCCCCTTTGCAAGAGTTTTTCTTTTAAAAATTATGAAAAAATTTGCTTCTTTCTGAAAGATTCAAGATTTCTGCAGATTAGCAGTGTTTGTACAGGCACTGAGCTTCAGTTTGTTTCCCTTCTGTTTTCATGTCACTTGCTGACGTTTCACTTACTCACGTTTACATCATAAATATTAAGCTTCATTAGAACTCTCAGAAACTAGAAGTGTGTTAACAGCCATTATATATTTTTTTCTTAAAAGGAGTTGATTTTCAAATGAAGACGTTGGTTGTTGATGGAGAGCCAACAATCTTGCAGCTTTGGGACACAGCAGGTCAAGAAAGGTATTGTATATTTTATATTATTCTTAATTGACATAAGGATTCTATGTAGAGCTGTACACAGAATTATTGGGCTTTAACAAGCCATTGGTTCATTGATTTTGAATGCTGTGAAAGTGGGCTGTTGCATTTAGGGAAGCTTATTGTTCCAAGGTTTGCAATAACTATGGCATGAAAGCGACCACAACAGAAAAGCAAGCTCAGGTGATTAAATTTGGGCCTTTCTCCATTGTAGAGAAACTTCCAAGCTACTACTAATGCTCTAGCAAGTTAGTTTTTGTGGCAATTACTTGATATAAATGTGTGTGTGTTTATCTGTTTATTTTGCTTCTTTAGTTAAGCTCTGTGCTGTACCAATAGCATTAATTACAGACAAATACAGCAGTGAGCTCCACTCTCTCTGTTTTGGAATGTTACAACATTTTTTGTAAGTAGACTTAGGCAGTTACCTAATGTGTTTATTAATCTATTTATTTATTATTTATTTACACATTCCCTTGTGTTTACAAGATAATTGCTAGGCAATGAAAGGGAAAGGGTTTTAAGTCTCACTGGTGTCTTGTATTTGCTCCTTAAATAAATAGGCCTAGCCAAATAAAAGCCTATTCAGCCTAGTACTCCATCGTGTAAGGGCACTCAAGATAAAACAATAGGGAATATGTATTCTCCTAAATGTGTTAATTGCTAGGAGCAATAGCATCACTTACCTCCAATGGACAGATTAGGAATTGCAGTTAGGAAGGTATTTAAGAACAGGCTCTATGAAGATTTGCACCTCTGAGTTGGCACATTCAGGCATCTGTGCCCTATTTATACAGAAAAGGAGAAAAGCAGCATGCCCCTGAATCGCCCTGAATCTACAACTTAATTTTTAATATCAGTATTTATTACCTGCCCAGTGAATATGGGGAGGTGATACATGAAAGGTAATAAATGAACCCTTAACTCTACCTCTCGTAGTAATTAATTCCCTGTCTTAAGGTGGCCATACACGGAGAGATCCACTCGTTTGGCAATGTCGCCAAACGAGCCGAACTCTCTCCCCGATATGCCCACCTTAAGGTGGGCAATATGGGGCTCATCCAATCGTGGGCCCTAGGGCACAACGATTGGATCCTAAAAATGGCTAACGGGTGGTCGGATCGCAGGAATGCATCAACGAACAAATGTGGAGCGATCCGGCGGGATTTTTTGTCCCGTCCGATCGACATCTGGCCGACTTTCGGCCAGATATCGATCGGGGAGGCCCGTCGGAGCGCCCCATACACGGGCCAATAAGCTGCCGACTCGGTCTGTCGGCTTTTATCGGCCCGTGTATGGTTCCCTTTACTCCCATCCCAGCACCAGTAGGTATGTTGGTGGCTTAAGGACCCCTGTAACATATTCATGCATTCAAGCACTCAATTTCACAAGCACACGTTGAAGCAACAATGGTCTTAAAAGTATGGGTTTTAAAAGTGAAACAAAAATTATAATTGAAATAGCACTTCAGATATTACTATTTGTTAAGTGGCAGCCAACAATTACATACAGGTTTAAGAAACTTGCAGCAGTTTGATGTAACATGATAAGTAGCTCCTTAATGATCCTTTATTTAAATATCTAGAATTTTAGATACTTTTTTGTTCAGATTTATGATTGTTGCCCAGATTCATTTCTAAAATGTGAATAAGTATCATTTAATTTTATTTTTAGATTTAGGAGCATTGCAAAATCCTATTTTAGAAGAGCTGATGGTGTTCTGCTTCTATATGATGTAACGTGTGAGAAGAGCTTCCTGAATGTGAGGGAATGGATAGACATGATTGAGGTAACAATGCATTTAATTCTTTCATTGTTAAAATTGTCATCAGAAAATAAATTACATTTTGTGTTCTGAATGCTGGGCCGAAATGTTTCCACACATTACATTATTTCTATGGAGATTTTTAATGCATTGAGAGAAGAGTTTATGTTGTAAGATATGTCAGTGAAAACTCTTCAGGATTATTTGTTTCATGTAAATTAAATGAAGCAATATGTAAACAGATTTTTCTATTCTAATATATATATACTGTAAATATGTTTATACAGCAGTGGTTGGAACTAGCATTCTTTTATTGCCAGTAATGAGGTTTTTGTATTTATAAGAATCCTTAAATAATACAAGAGTGAAAGGAGACTCTTCTGAGATGTTTAAAAGAGAATAGGCGGTATATAGTAAAATCAGAATTATATTTGGAATATAATAATTATATTTGGATTATATTTCTGTCATTTGCCTGGCAACAGCTACTTTTAGGGACTGTGCTCCTTAGTTTTAGAAGCTCCCACTGGACTCTGTGCTTTGCAATGAATACTGGATAAAATATCTGGTGCTGAGTGCAGAGACCAGTGCCAGGACTCCAAAATGCAATTACAAAGATGTCCTATTTTATGGCCTTTTTTCCACTTTTCACAGTGTGTTTGATTTTTTAAATAAGGACTATAGCCTCAAAATAAGTGGATATTGTATATCTTAGAGGGCAAGTGCAATTGCCCATAGCAATTATCAGACCTTTCATGTTCTAATGGGTAGTAAACTGATCAAACTGATTGTTGATTGGTTGTTATGTGCAATTTAGCACCTATCTTTGTAAATGAGCCCTCAGGTGTGAATGAAAGTAGGTCCCTTGTGAATTAACATTAGGGAAAATATCCAGAGATAGCACAGAGTAAAGGCCCCCAGGCAGGTTTAAAATTTCCATCGGATCGAGGACTTCATCGGTTCGTTGATGCGGCCCTCGATCCGACCACCCATACACTGTGATCCAATCGTTGGGCCCTAGGGCGTGCGATCGGTTCAGCCTGATATCGCCCACCAAAGTCATAGTTTGACCTACTGTGACAGTTTCTTCAGCCTCTTGAAAGTTCCCCTGCATTAACAACCAGTACTTCCCTGGCACTGCATTAGTAAGTAACCGGAAGATTTTATCTAACAGGATGCTACTAGTGAAACCATTCCCATCATGATGGTTGGAAATAAAGCAGATCTCAGACAGCTAATGGCGGAACAAGGGAATATATGTGTGTCAACAAACTATGGAGAAAAGCTATCCAGGGTAAGTGTTCATCTAGAATGGCTGCTCACATGTTTTGATTGTGTGCAATTCAGCATCACCGTTTCTTTTCCAACAACAAACTTATAGTCACAAAAAAAGCTCTCATTAGTGATACTTAGGATCTATTCCTATAAAGGCTGTAGCTGATATCAGAGTATCTCAGTTATTTTCAACACTTCACAGTCAGAAATTAAACATTTATAACAAATGTCAAGGGATTCTTACTGGATAAAGTGCAGCTTATTCTATACATGAAAATATAGTACCATTAGTAACTGTGCCCAGAAGGTGACACTCACTGAAAGAGTTTGGTGTCCAATACACACACAACAAATACCCAGTATACAAGTATTTCTATATATCATTATGTGATCCATACTTCAGCAATCCAGTGTAATCTTTCTGCAGCTAAATACACACGCATTCATATTCATGAATGCACTAAACTGTTGCAATTTATAAAGAATGCAATTATAATGGGAATAACTTCTCAGTTTAGCCTAGCCACAGTTGGAAGCTTATCGGAGACACATTAAAGCAATTTATAAGATATAGGTATAGCATTTTCTTTCTGACAATTGCACTTGTTATGACCTATTTCAGTTTTTAATGAAGTGGATCTTTTTATATATTTTTTTCTTTATATAGACATATGGTGCTTTGTTCTGTGAAACCAGTGCCAAAGAAGGATCAAACATTGTTGAGGCAGTTCTTCATCTTGCTCGGTAGGTACCCTGGATGTTACTTGTGAAGGGACAGTTGCAGAACAGTGTTCCTGCAATGGGATACACAAGAAAATAAATAGTGGAAGTATACATTGATTTGTCAATCCATACAGATCAAATTATGTGCTGCTAGTGGAGTGTTAAATTTATGATGTTTTGTCATTGTGGTTTCAAATTCAGGATTAACTTTGTATCATGGATGTAACTAGGGGATGTGGCTATTATCCAAAATAGCCAATTAGCAAAAAAGGACAATGAAAGGCTTTGTGGGGGTGTCAAATGTTAGTGATTGTATTGATTTACCTGAAACCCTGGGCCTGTGCTCCTATCAGCAGAAAATGGCACCGGCAGTGCATACTGGTATAACCCCGGGCAGGTGCAGTTTTCCGCTGATAGGAGCACTAGCCCAGGGTTTCAGGTAAGTCAATACAATCACTTGGGGATGCCTAGCAGTTGGCACCCCCTAGTGCACAAATCCTTTCCTTCTCTTTTAAGGCAATGGCACACGGGGGGGGGGGGGGGTCATCAGGTAATTTTGTCACCAAGCCTGTATTCAGATTTGGGCATCAAAGGCTTTGGATCACATTGCGTGCAGTTGTGGGTCAGACAATTATTGCTTGAAAATGCTCAGGGACAAACTTCTGACCCACAGATGCACCCATGGGTTCAGCCGACTACATTAGAAAATAAAAGGAGCAATTCTATTTGTCTGTTGAGCTTCCAATTGCTTGGGCAACAAACAGTGGCGTAATTAAATGTTACTCGGCCCCAGAGCAAATTAAATTCAGGACCTTACATTTTGATAAGTTTGCTTATGTTAAAATTGCTCATTAATAAGGACCTCTACACTCCTGCCCCCCCCCTACAGCCGCAGGGTCTGCTTACTCTATAGTTATGCCACTGGCAAAAAAGCACCCTGAATCACCTTTGTGACATCGGCCTTATACAACAGGATACAAAAATACACAGAAAAATATTTGTCAGGATACACAACAGTAAATATTAGTCATATATGTCAGTTTGCATGTTTTTGCACTTCGTCCCCTCCCCTGCAAGTAGCAAAACCTGTATGATATGAAATTATATTCAGAATGCAGAAATTATGAATTCATAAAGTCATATACAAAATATAACTATCCATTCACGTTGGTACACCAGGAGGCATATAGGTGATTTATGTATCAGTATAAATCACCTTGTTTAGGGATAGTCTTATGGGAGAAAGTATAAGATAGCTCCTTCAGTTGTGCAATTAAGCGCAAGCCACACTTTTGTCATTGCACAATCTTGCTTTTCGTTCAGTTCTTCATTGATTCTCTGTATTATATTAGCACCAACTTCTCTAGCGAAGGTGATTAAATGGTCAGCTGCAATAAGGATGAAAGGTAGGCTTCTCTGCAGGACTCAGAAATTTGTAGTTCAGCAGCAGGTAACTTGTGGCAATTGTCAAACAACAGTTGCTGTCGTTCTCAACCAGCCCCGGGTGCTTGATGATAAAAGCAGAGTTGTAATTCAACAGTTGCTGGAGAGCAGCAGGTTTCTTATACCTGGCTTAGATGGTGTATTACTGCAAACTCACATCTCTTTTTATTTCTTTCTTTAGAGAGGTGAGGAAGCGATGTGACAACGAAGATGACAGGGGTTCCGTTACCAATCTTTCTGCCGCGATTAGCAAAAAACCAGCCCAAATGAAAAACTGCTGTAATGTCTAGACTTTCCTGTTCTCAACAAATTAGCCTTCTAGTGCCATAGAATGTCACTTGCGACAGCATTTAGATTGTACATAAGCAATACCTGCCATTTCTGCTGCTTTCTCTTATCTTTTTCCAGCCGTATACACTACGCTTTGGCTTGTGTTTTCTGCATACAGTACACCTTTTGGACGCACGGGCAATACAACTGATAATAAATATTCTAAGTATTTCCCAGCTTCATGTGCTGTTTCAAAGTGCTTGTGATCGCTCTCTTTTTTTTTTTTACATCTATTATTTATAAGTGTGACTTTATAAGCTTCTTGGTTTTGTGCAAATAACTATTTGGGTTCCCAAGTAATATGTGAAAGTCTTTCAATTTTTTTTAAATTACGAGATCCATCTCACGCATAATTTATTAAAGTCATTTGTTTTGTTGAAATTTGTTTTGTTTTTTATTTTATGGTATTACTAAACTGCTCAAAGTTCACACACAAGGACTTTTTGTTTAATGTTATAAAATAACAATTTATTCAAGTAATCATAATGGGCCAATCATAGTGAAATCGTATAAAATCCCTTGCCCTACAAATGTAAAAACAAGTGCATGCAAAAAGTTCCTGGGGTGCTAAATATTGGTTCTGATTGGCTATTGGTAGCCCATATGTGAACTGGCAGCCTATAGGAGTCTCTGGCAGTACACCTGGTTTTTATGCAACCAAAACTTGCCTCCAAGCCTGGAATTCAAAAATAAGCTCCTACTTTCAGGGAAGTGGGAGTAACATCCAAGGGGTTGGTGAGCAGCATGTTGAACCACTGGTCATGGCAACAGCAGATGCTCAGATGCAGTAACATTTGACAGAATCTGGCACGTTAAGGGTGAATGTATAGAAAAGGGTAAATATCTCACCATGACGCTTGAGCTTTCACGTTCTATGCTAAATTGTTATGTAGGAAAGCTGTGGGCAAGGGCATTAATTATACCTATATATTATCTCTGTCAGCAGACTCCTATCTAAATATGTATAAATTGTTCCCTTGTAGAGCCTCTGCTTCCAGGTTTTGCATCTTTTTACATTTGTGTGATGAATATTGTGCAGGGCAAGTGACTTTATTGCTAATCTACATACTGGATAAAAATGAACTTTTGCTCAAGAGATCCCTTCATAGGGTAAAACTGAGGATCATTCTATTTGTCTTTTGAATTTTGGTTGTACAATCCCTGCTTGTTTTCTGAAAGGAAATGCTACTACCCCTGTAGTACAACAGTGACTAAAAGTGGCCATACACTTTCTGATTCGTTCATTTGGCAACCTCACCTGATTTGGCCACCCAAGTGCAGGGCCAAATCACATACATTGAGGCCCATTGGGGGTAGTCAGATAAAGAGCACATCAATTCAATGATACGTTCTCACCAATTTTTGTCCATTTGTGGGCCCTATAGATGGGTGATTCACCTTTAAGTTAGCTTATAGTATGGCTAAATCTAAGCTACTTTTTAATTGCAATTTCAATAAGGTCCCCATAGGCTAACATAGCACTTCGGCAGGTTTAAGTTGGCAAAGTATTGGAGTTGAAGTTTTACTAAAGAGACAGTACTTCGATTATCGAATGGTCGAATAGTCGAACGATTTTTACTTCGAATCGAAGTCGAAGTAAATTTGAAGTCGTAGTATCCTATTTGATGGTCGAAGTATTCAAAAAATTACTTTGAATTTCGAATTTTTCAACTTCGAAAATTCCCTCAAATTCACTTCGACCCTTGATAAATCTGCCCCTGAGAGTCTGTGCTAATAATCCCCCAGGTCCCATTGCCTCTGGTTAAATCTTAATTTCATTTAAATGTTTATATTTAAAACACAGACCAACACTCGTCTCTGGCACTCATGCGGTTAACCAGTAACCTCTAAAAATATTGATCCATTTTTTTTCTACTGCAGAATAAATATTTTATTCAAGCTGCAATGAGAATATGGAGTCTTTAACAAGCAAGTTTGAATTGGTCCTCATTTTTCATGTTATTTTTTAAATTGCATACTCTGATAACATCACTTTATCATGGTCGGTTAAGGGCTATTTGCTTTCAGTGCTGTGCCTTACTTTCCCATCTGAGTTATAACAAGATTGTGTTTGCACATTTACTGTGGCTGATGAGAACTGCACAGCACAGGTGGCTTCAGATTGTTATTTATGAGTATATCCACGGTCATTAATAACTCAGCAGAACCAGAAATAATCAAACACACGCTTTGGCAGCTAAGGACACTCAACTGTAAGGGTAATGCATTTTAAATGGTAACTCTATTTAACCAGCTTCACATTTTTCCTCATTATGTATTCTGAAAATGTGTTTATTTCACACACACACACACACACACATATATATATATATATATATATATATATATATATATATATATATATATATATATATATATATATATATGTGATAGATATGAAGTAATAGCTTCAAATATCCAGGTATAAGATTCATTATCTGGAAACCTATAATCCAGAAAACTCCGAATTATTGAAAGGTTATCTCCCATAGACTCTTTTATATCCAGATAATCTAAATCAACATTTCTGTCACATGACTCACTGAAACTTGTGTATTATAATAAAATTGTTGTAAGGATATGAGGATATTAGAAGTTACCTTGTATAATACCTTGTATAGTTACCTGTATAAAAACACTCGGCCTCCGGTCTCATGTTTTTATATTATCATGAAACTCCTCGGTAACTTATAATATCCTTATATTTTACAAGAGGGGGAACTTTATTCACTATATATATATATATATATATATATATATATATATCTCCAAACTGAAAGGAGTGCAGTATATGAAATAATGTACATCCTAATTATGTATATTTATACCATGCATTTACATTTATACCATGAACTTCAATTACATTTGCATATATATATATATACAACTAATAAGACCATGTGGGCAGCACTCCGCTCTTGATGTTTAGACTCGGGTGCAAGGTAAAGAAATCAATTATGTAGACAAATGACCAGCAACACCGAGATATTTCATGAATAGTTCAAGTGTATTCAAAAATTTGCATGTTTTTTTTGAATACACTTGAACTATTCATGAAATATCTCGGTGTTGCTGGTCATTTGTCTACATATATATACAACTATATATCTCTATCTATATACAGTATGTGCATATTTATTATCTATACATAGTACATACATATCTTCATTTTTCCTGTGTAGAATTGGATTTGGCTTTCATTTCCAACAGTGTTTATCTCAAGAGAGTAGAACTGGCCACATGAAGTGTATTGTTCATCCTTTGTAAAAAATCAATTCACAATGATTTTCTGCCATTGTCATTCAGGCTGCAAATCAAATTCGACCTTGGGGCTTTAATGAAAAGAGCCACATAGCGTGTCTGGGATACTGCACTTATAAATCTTTTAAGGGAGTGCTGGAATTTGTTTTTAAACTTTAATTATTCTGCCAGTGCTTTGATCTTTAAATCTTAAATGTCATTGGTGTGAAACAACGTCTGGTAACAATATTCAAATTTTACCCTTTTTTTTACAATATGAATGTGTGCCCTTATCTATTAGGTTCCAGATATCGCCTTAACATTTCATGAGTTGCACCATAAGGGGGCAGCAAAAGCTAAGCCAAAACATTACTGCAATTAAAAAACATGTTCTACCTACAGTACTTACAATCTGGCCTGAACGTAGTAAATGAATGATGCAAACTGGTTCACTTTGGGTTAAGAAAATACAAAAAAAAAAATACAAAGAAGAAAACAAAGAAGTTCCCAAAACATTAATTAATGTCTTGGGTAGTGCATAAAAATTAAATGAAGACTTTACTATTAAATAAGCTGTTCACCTTTGAAATTAACTTTAAGTAAGATGTAGAGACTGATATTCTGAGACAATTTGCAGAAAGTTTTAATTTTTTATTTGAGGTTTTTGAGTTATTTAGCTTTATATTAAGCAGCTCTCCAGTTTGCAATTTCAGCAATCTGGTTGCTAGGGTCCAAATTACCCTAGTGACCATTCATTGATTTGAATAAGAGATTGGAATGTGAATAGGAGAGGGCCTGAATAGAAAGATAATTAATAAAAAATATCACAATACATTTGTGGCCGTACAGAGCATTTGTTTTTAGATGGGGTCAGTGACCCCTATTTCAAATCATCAGCAGAATAAGGCAAATAATTAAAAAAGTGTAAAAAAAAATAAACAATGAAGACCAAATTAAAAGTTGCATAGAATTAGCTATTCTATGACATACTAAAAGTTAACTTAAAGGTGAACCATCCCTTTTAAAAATAATGTATAAATGGGCAATGAGGCACACTTGTATTATATTCTACCTGTTAACTGAAAAAAAGAACTGTCAATTGCTAATATAATATGTTTTTTTTGTCATACTACTCCACTCCCCAAGGGGAGTTTAGTGTGATAAGTGTTCTGTACAATAAATCCATCACTTCCAATTATTGTGGTCTCGAGATTAAAGATAAAGGGGAATGTAATTAAAGTCGCAAAGAGAAAAACAATTCGCACCAATAAGAATAAAAATCCACATCTCGCAATGTAATATTGTTCCTTAAAGTGTTATTGCATTGCGAATTTTAATTGCGCACTCATAAGAAGTGCTTGAAGGTGTGGTAATCTTTTGGAGCAAACATAACGACTTTTTCATTAAGAAGTTTTATTACATTTACTGCGCATTGGCGCAAACTATAAAATTCGCAAACGGAGTTCCACTGTCGGAAGCGGTCACTAAACAGTTTCCGGGTTCGCAAAAGCTATATTAAATTCGCACAAAGCAAAATTTGTTTGCGCAAAGGCATAACTTTTCGCATTGGGAATAGTTTTTTGGTTACCAACTTTTATTACATTCCCCAGAAAGAGGAGTTAATTATATAAAAGGTTTAACTGGGTGGGAGAATCTGCTTAAATTGCTTTCTTCTTTCCTTCCACAATTGCTTAGTACACAGAAAATGAAAATAAGTCTTCAAATAATGTTCAGTTGTTGTGGCACGACAAATAATTAAACTATAGATGTTTTGAAATGAAAACAATTGGCAGGAGACTGGTTTATACTATTTAGTATTTCTTTAGAACAACTCTATCATACGTGTGAGTACTGTTTTCCTACAAGCAAATTTTAACACTCTTGCACAAGTAACAGGTTATAAAGAGTTTCAGAAGCTATTCATAGATAATATGCAGCTGCACTCTCTATATATGGAGGTGGACTGTAGTATTCATATATACAATGCTGTGTATGTATATACCTGTATGTAGTTTATTCATGCTTTAGAATCGTAGTGCACTCATCTACATTAATGTCAATTAACTGGGTGCAAATTAAAATACTAAACAGGGATTTGTTCATAAACAGCAAAAGTCTCTTTTCTGCCATTTCACCTCAAGGTACTGCAATGCATTAGTACAGTGCTCATGAAGTGTTCATAACCTAAAATGTATATTTGGTGTATATACAACAAAAATATTCTTTAGAATATCCCTGATGGAATACATACAGTAAAAAGGCAGCAGCAATGGTAAGTCTGCGGTCCTCCAGCTGATGAACAAAACTCTCAACAATAACTCATGGATCACAGGATTCCTGAGAATTAAGAATAAAATGTCATATGCATTAAAATGACTGCATTCTGATCTCTTTTACTAAATTTCCTTAAACATTCCTGCAGATTGCAGGTAGGTTGGTTGTAGGTGGTTTGTGCTTGTAAGTTCCTTCTTCTATGAGGCTCAGAGCTGGGGGACAATATGCCAAGCGCAAATCCAGTTGCAAGCCACCATGTTTTTCACAGATGCACTGCATTTCAGATTGATTTCTAGATTTATACAGCGATATTTGTATTTGGAATATAGGTCCCCCCAAAAAATTATGCTTCTCAGTGCCTTTGCACTACCACCCAGATCATTAAAAAACAACCAATAATTATCTCTTTCCATGGAGTCCAAATACAAGAACCAAAGATCAGATAAGCAGTTGACAATCTCTGAAATTTTATGTGGATGTAACGTGCATAAAATACTGATGGACCACCCACATGCATGTCCTTTAAATAGCCAGTGCAAGTTGCTGTTAACATAGCCAATTTGCTACAATGCAGAGTTTTTCTAAAATTCCAACTAAATAGTGGTCATCTACTAATTAACTTGTGTATGATGCACAGCTACAGGAGAAAATAACATCTCATTTTGGGAAATAAAACTCATGTTGCAATAATAACAATATCACCCCTGCCCTGGGGAACCTGTGTGGTAAATCCTACCTTGACATGGTCTTTACCAGGACATGGTCCCACACTCCACTCCTGGTGGACAAAGACAGGCTCACAGTTCAGTCCCTACCTAACCCAGAGTACCTCTCCCTTGGACAAGGCAGTTACTCCCATGTGGCAGGCACACAGACAAGACCTGTCCTCACACAGGGGACTCGCATGCTGGCAAAGGCATCCACAGTGTTTTCTCAGTGAAAATCTCTCATTTTCTGACCGAATTTTAGGCATCCAAGCCGAGCACATAAAACCTCTTTCTTTATGGCTGAAGCTCCAAATGCTTATCCGAAGCATGAGCACACCACAGCCCCATTCAAATTCTGTCAGAAATACCAGGCAGCCCTTCTACTTTCTCTGCTGCCTCTGGGCTCCAGACCTCTCCTCCAGGTCAAGCGCCACACAATGTTTGGGGTCCCTATACCCCGTGTTCACCAAGGGCCTCACCCTTCCTGGAGTAAAGGCAAAAAAGAAAGAGAGCACATTGTGTTTCTACTTTATAAAGAATTAATTAACAGGAATAACTCCTGGACAAATCTGGAAATGCCAGGGGCATAGTTCAATTTGGCACAAAGAAAACACTCCCCCTCCCCTCTCTAAATTTGGCCCAACTCTTAGCTGGCTTCACCAACATGAGAGAATTTCCATTATGTAGGGGAGGTTAACCCTATGACCCCTACAAGTCAATAAGACAATTAGCACATTATTCACTTGGAGCAACTGTGCTCTGTTCATCAGAACAGGAACCATTTCACCACCATTTGTGAAAGACCTCTTTTGGCTCTAAGTGACCATAGGAAGGATTTGTTTTTTCATCATATATGCATTGTAGAGATATTGATTTGATGCATTTAACTGGAGTTATATTTTTGTAAATCCACTTTTATATTTAAATGCAAATTGCTGATTTAAATATTGGGGATTGCCTTATTCCCCTGTGGTTGATTTTGTGCACTTTATATCGTTTATCACCACTCTGACAAGGGATAAATACATAATATGAGTTGTATAAAACAATTATGATCTGATGATGGACAAGGCTGACCTGCTATGAGAATATCCAACATGCAGGTTCAGTTTTACAATAAACCAGGTGTAAGACAAACTCTCGGTATCCTTAAATTTTGTTAGATTGAGTAAACAATGGATACACCCCTTACCAGTGGTTACACCCAGAGGTAATACTCACTGCATTAGTGAAACAATCCCCTGTGCTAAGTAAAGCTAACATTGGTTCCTTGCTCCAGGAATATATTATACCTGAGCCTAACTACTGGGGTCCCTATACTGGTGGTCTTGTTGCCGTAGGGTAATAACCCTTCTGGGCCTCCTTATTGGAGCCTCTGAATGCTCTACTAACTACCCCGATCCTGCCTCTCACTTCTAGAGTGAGCTATTACAAAACTTAGTAACATTTACTACTCCTATTGTGTTTACCTCAGGCCAGGATCTTTAGCACACCACCTCCTCTAGCACATCTAGACCAAAAGAGACTGAACATGTGGTGGCTTCATTTTGATTTATAAGCTAGGGAATTCTGACCTCATGGCCATATACTGAACAACTAAAGGACATGCTCCCTCCTAACTGTAATATAGACGTCTAGCTGGCCAAAAGTCTCCTGGGGACTAAATGAATTAAAGGTTGGCAAAACCTTTACCCTCTTACAGATACAAGACTCTCTTGAAATAATAATGGATACTATATTTCTGAAACTTTATTGACAGGCAATGCTAGAGCTGAATGAATTACAGTTATGGTATTTGTTACTCTGTAAATTATCATTTTTGTCTACAAACCACAAACTGGAATGATGCTTCCATGGATGCAAAAATATAATCAAGCCAAAATTTCCATCCACATGTATGTGAATACAAATCTGTTAGGTTTCAACTCACAAATGACAATAGTATCTTAATCATGATTCTAATTGTAAATAAATGATTATTTAATGTATAATAATGGTGTGCATCTACTTGCCTAATTGATTGCTGCCTTCGGGGACGATACACCTGCACAGGGTTTTAAATGAGTTCCTCTATTCTGGCAGTGAAACACTTTGCATTAGATGAGAGCGATAATGATGCAGCACAACCTTTGGCCATTACTTAACTTGCAATATTTATTTAGCAAAATTGTTTACTGAATAAACATCTGAAAAACAGCTTTTTCCCTTTGATGATTTCTGTTTTGTTTTTTAATGAGGCTGGGGCCTTGAGCAGGGGTGAACAGAATGCAGACTCCACTGCAGCTTCTATCTTTTCAACTGCTCTCCAGTCTTTGGAACCAATGTGTGCATGATTGTCTTTATTAAAGTATAGAAATATCTAGTCTATAAATTTATATTATAAGCGATATGGGGCAGGTTTCATATTTCCTTTTTAACTTTGTTACTGTTTATTTCTGTATGTTTATTTTTATTTATTGCAATAAATATTTTACAAACAAGGATTGCTGTATTGTAACAATGTTCAGTACTGTATTTATCTTCCTTCTCATTTTCAAATGTATGTCTCAGTTTTATATATTGTGCATTGGGTCAGGTAGCATGGGAACCCATGAAATACCTTCAAAATTGCAGGGAAAGTCCCTGATTCCCTGACCATGTGGACAGCCCCCTGTAGAGGCAGGCTCTATTTTCCCCACCTACCTGAGGAAAAAGATAATTTTTTCCGTCTGCCCTGGTTGTTCCATCTCCGGAGTGACGCCACTTCCCGTCTACAGTGATGCCACTTTTGGTTTCACAGTTTTTGGGATGGGAAAAATGTTAACCCCTTGCAGGTAGGTTTTGATAAGCGGGTCTGGGTTAGACACATGCTGATAGTACTTAGGGAAAGAAAACAATACGAGCCTCTCAGTAAATTAATAAAACATAAAGCATAAAAAATAGGCTAACATTTGTTGTGCCTGATGGGTCACTTACTCATAGGCTCTAGATGACAGACTGCCCAAATACTCAACTAAAGTCTTGTCTGACTGGTCTTCAGTGTGCATACAATGGTGCACAGCACAGGGATGGGCGGTTGGCCCAAACCGCAAAATCTCCTATGCACCTGGTACATCTAAGCTCAAGGGTGTGGCTGTGGCTAAATGCAGAGCTGTCAAGGCTGGGGCCAGTGGAACTAAATCTGGCCCTGAGCACTAGTAGAGCAGGCTTAAAATCTCTAGTGATGGGCGAATTTGCGGCGTTTCGCTTTGCCGAAAAATTTGCGAAACGGCGAAAAATTTGCGAAACGGCGCCGGCGTCTCGTTTTTGACGCCGGCGCCCGTTTTTGACGCCGGAGCCCGTTTTTTCGACGCCGGCGCCCGTTTTTGACGCCGGCAAATTTTTGCCGCGAATTTTCGCGGGCGTTTCGCAAATTTATTCGCTGGCGGCGAATCGCGCAAATTCGCCGCAAATTTGCGCCAGGCGAATAAATTCGCCCATCACTAACAATCTCCCCTCCTCTGCTCAGTACCTTCAGCCACACTTTCTCCTTAACCACTCCCCCTGCACTCACTACCAACTCAACCTGCTTTCTCTTTGAGAAGGCAGCATAGGTTTGTGCTTGGGGTCTTAGTGCCACTGTGCCCTAGGCATGTGCCATTTTTGCATACCCCTTGTTCCAACCCTGAGCAGCAGCATTCTGTAAATATTTGTAGGTAGCTCCAAAGGTATGAATGGAATCAGCTTTCACACTTGTTAAATCCCCATTTAAGTGCAGTTACCAAAATGTCACACAAGATTTTTCTATATTTACCTTCTCTTGGATATTTTTTCCTTGAAAAAATACAGGGTACAGGGTTCCTTATCCATTCAAACACATTGGTATGTGTTTGAGTGGAAATCAATGGAGTTGATGAGAATTTCCAGGTTTACTATTAAAGTCTATGGGAACCTTTTGACACTTCATAATTTAAGATACATAGGATAAATACAAATGGATGAAAAAAGGCAAAAATGTTCTGTAATTTTTCCACGAAAATAATTGTCAAATATTAATAAATCCTTCTGGTTGGTACCAAGTCTATAGTTTCATTAAATGTTAGCCCTTTTTTGTATGGTTAACTTTAAAAGATACCCCAAGCACAATTAAATGTTGGTTGAACAAGAATAGCACAGTATTTTTAGGGTATCTCAAGCGTTACGGTCTCTTGAAATGAAGACATTTTTTAGGTCTGCTTTAGAAAGTCATGTTCATATGATTGTATTGTGTTGCTTCAGTAACTCCAGAGCATTTATCCATGTAATAGCATGGCCTTCTGCTTCACTGATTGCAAAACCCTCATGCCTCAATGACTGCTTGATACGATCCGCTCAAAATATTGCACACTTTATTCTAGGTGTTTAAATATTTATAGAAAGAAATGTCAGTAAACTTTTTTTTTCCCGCTCTAAAAAATCATTTTGACTCCTATCATATTATAAACATAATAGTCCTACATAATTTAGACTAATGTTCTCAATCAATTATGGAGAGCACACATGTTTATATAGACCTGTATGAATTCAGATTCCTTAATAAACATCCATTGCTTGTTTATGAGAGAGATATGGGAACGAAGAACTTGTAAGAAACATGTAAACAAGTGAAAGGTAACTATTGCTATAATTTTTATATTAGAATGCCATATTTCACTATATGCTAGCTCCCTGCATGCAAATGCTATTTCCATTGAGCAGAAATGAACAATGTCCTGCATGGCATGGAGGGGAAACCAAATCATTGTTTAATCCCCCTGAGACACTGTCAAGGAATAGAGACCACCCATGCATACACCTATCAGACGAAAACTCAAATGCCCCCTTTGGTATCAATCTGTTGGTGTGTAGACGCATGGGAAAGACAAGAAGCAATCTATTACGGCACGACTCAGATCTTTCCATTTTATCTTGACATGAATTTGTTCTCGGATGCTGGTTTGTTTTCCTGCGGCCATCGCCTCTCGTTACTCTTTATGGTAATTGAAGCTGGGCTCAAAAGACCTCAGAGGCTTGTGTCTTCTCTTCACATGAATGACAATTCAGTGATAAACTTGAACTTAAATTTACTGAGGCGTAACTGAGGGTTCATTTGATAGCTAGCATTTTTCGGCAGCACTGCAGGGTTTCTGGGGCTCAGCATGAGTGAGATTGTTAATGTCCTGTGAAGGAAAACAATAACACATTTCATTAATGCATTCATGTGTGAAGCATCCATTAGTGCGGCTGGAGGTATTAATGACGTTATGCTTTAAACTGACATGTGTGGCATGACAGGAATTGCAAGGTCTGATGAGAACAGATGACAAGATAAGCAAATATTTGAATGGCTTCATTTGCCTGCAGGTCAAACGGTGGGTGTATGGTTCTGAAAATCCTGGGAGATAGTGCTTCTGGTTCAGGTTGAATTGAGCTATACAATGCAGAAAGATAACAGACCACAGGAAAATATTTATGAAGGCAGAAAAAAAAAGAAAAGAAATGTATAATGGTAATTATCAGCGATGGTGGCAGGCTGTTGTCAAGACACACAAAAAGGCCTTTGAGTGGTTATAAAGCAAGGTAGACAGGGAATTTGCCTGGTAATCCATTCTTGATAAAACCAATGGCATTAAACTTTTTAAAAATTAGATTTTTATATTTACATTATTAGACTTGATTCTGTGTCTGGTGTGAGTTGTAGTTCAAAATCAGTCTTGATTTCTTCCCCCTTTTTTGTATATTTCTTCCTAGCCTTCCCACACTTTGCCCCTAAGCTTACTTACATGTATACTCACACTTCAGTGCGTCTCCTGTCAGCACAGACAAAGCATGACACAACTAAAGCCAACAGCTTGCTGCATTTTTCTAACAGCTTACTAAATATTTATTTTTACTTGGGATCAGTCAATGCTGGTGGGAAACTGTTTGTTGACATTCACAACAGCCCATGCATTATAATCAGCATAGCGTTACTTTGAGCCAGGTAGCAGCGGCTTAGGGTTCTATACTACTTATCACGATCAAGGGCTGGCGGGAGCTGGGAAATGTAGTTCTACAACAACTGGACCAGAGAATGTTCTCGTTATTTTCTATTCCATGAATGGACAACATTATGTGGGTTATTTATCAAAGTCCAAATTTATCTCATTATTTCTATTAAAAAAGTCTGACCAACTCGGAACTGCCGATTGGACCTTATTTATCATAGAAAAAGCTTGCTAAAATCAGTTCGGGCAAAAAATCTTGCTAAAATCAGTTCGGGCAAAAAATCTGAAAAATCGTATTTTCCCACCAAAAGTCAGATTTTCCCACCAAAAAGTCAGATTTTCTCAGACCTTTGCCATTGACTTCTACAGGACCCCAGAAGCTTGGAGATGGCAGATTTTTGGATTCAGACTTTTTTCAGCCTCGGGGTATAATAAATTCTGAAAAAAATCAGATTTTTTTTTTTTGGTCAAAAAAATCCGAATTCTTTGTGATTTTTGTATTCAGAGTTTGATATATAACTCCCTTGGTGTCTTTTTTAAATCTATCCTAAATATAACAGATATGTTATTACATTAGTTTTAGGAAATTATTATTTCAGTCCAGTTCCCCAAAAGTCTCTGGATGTATGAGTGAATCACAAAGAAAGAGGGTTTGGATAGGACCACAAGATATTTTGTTGAAATTAAAGCAATCATCTAAACTGGCTGACCATTTTAGTCTAGTTTTAGTCCCTTTAGACCTTTTTTTACACTAACACTTGTGTATGTCGACAAGCATAAAAAAAAGGTTAACTGGATTCTTTTGAATTTTAATTTATAATATCTTTCAGAAGATCCAAAAGACATCTTTAACTTTCGTATGGAGTCAAAGCACTAAGCAAAGCCTCATACTCATTGTCCGACAAACCAACTCTTACCAGACAAATTCTTAGATTATATTTGTGGACCTTAAACCTAAAGAATGACAGCATTTATGTAAAGCTTAAAAATAAATTTTTACTTTTAAAATTTATGTTTGTTTGTCCCGCACATGCAAATAAATTCAGACATATAGGGGCACATTTACTAAGGGTCGAAGTGAATTCGAAGTGAATATTCGAATTTAAAAACTTTGAATTTCAAAGTCATTTTTGGGTACTTCGACCATCGAATAGGCCAAATTTGACTTCGATTCGAAAATGCTTTGACTATTTGACCATTCGATATTAAAAAGTACTGTCTCTTTAAAAAAAATTCAACTTCGACACTTCGCCACCTTAAACCTGCCGAATCGCTATGTTAGCCTATGGGGACCTCCTAGAACATATAGCCAACATTTGGCTAAGTTTTTAGAAGTTTTTAGAAGTCGGATCTGGATCTCAGAAGTTCAGCCAATCACAGGCTGCCACATGATACCCTGACCTAATCATATACAGTAGGTGTGTAGACATATGACCCTGTCTGTCTGTAAAAATAGTACCCCTAATGAAAATCGGTATCTACAACCTAATCATTCAAATTTCCTTTCACTTAATGTAAAAGGTATGTTCCCATGTGGACACTGCTCAAAATGTTGCTGGGTCAGAAAAGGGGGGAAGATTTCAGTTACCTGCAAATTCTCGGAAATTCAAGATAAACAACTTTTATAACTGCCAATCTAAATGTGGTGGTCTATCTGATTCAATGTACCTGTGAGCTAGTATATATAGGAAAAACCATCCGCCCATTAGCTAAAAGAATTGGGGAACATTGGAGTAACATTAGGGGAAAGAAAGGCTGGCTAAAAAGGAGAATCTGCCGAGTTCTATGAACACTGTAACTCCATAGGCATTGGCCCCTCTTACGGAGGGACTACCCGGATGTTCCAGAGGTCCGTGAACCCCCACTGTTATCATATAAACAGACAGACATATTAGAAAGTCTGTTAGTGCTTTTCAAGATAATGTGTAGAATTCACTATAGAAAGCCGAGGGATTTAAGTCTGTTCCTTCACAATGGAACAGGGGGTTGCCGGACAGGAGGCCCTGAGGCAGCAGCTCCCAGGGTTAGGAGGGTGGGCCCTGTGGCAGAAGCGCCGGTGGGCCCAGGGCCCCCAGTCTGACCCTGGATTCAGAAACCTTGTTTTGCTAAAAAGCGGAAAGACAAATGTATTCACAGGTATCTTCAAAACCCCTTATATAGGGGAAACCCCATATATACATATGCAGATATACTATATATTTAGCATACCTCTGTAAAAGAGAAACATGAGCAAAATGCATTTTTAAGTGCCTACACTGCATGACACTGAGTTCCAGCATTACACTCTGATCCTAAGGTGGGGGTGGAGAAATAGTTTCTGCCAGCATAGGTAGGCTATTATGGTTTCATTTTAATCTTTGAAACAGTGGCATAACTGATACCCCTTCAAAAAATGTTCGGAGGGGCCCGGTGCACAACACAGCCCCTTCCCACCTCTCTACCTGCTCCCTTCCCCTACAAGCCCTCTCCACCTGCCCAGACACCCGCTTTCTCTCTCCCCTTGCTTCCCAGATAGCGGCCAGGGAGGGGGGATTTCTCTTGAGCTATAAAGGAAGCAGATCCCAGTAACTATAAAGAGAGTGAACGTGGGGTCTGCTTCATCTATAGTCACAACCACTTCTCATGTATATCTGTGTTGGTGCCATAATTGAGTAATTACCTCTGTAGAAAACAATATTACGATTTGCAAATTGGGCTGATGTGTATGTGAATTCATGCCTTCTATTTCTTAAAACAAAAGCATTAGTAATGGATAAATGAAAGCTCTTAAAGTTAAGTCGACCAAGAAAGGCTAATCAATAGGTCAGCCAGGAATAGTAAGTCTGTAGGTAGCTTTATTTAGTGCAGAGACCTTGCTCTGCTAGAAAGCAGAAAGACAAATGTATCCCCAAGTGTCTTCAGAATCCATATATTAAGGAAACTCTATGTATGACTTGTGCATACCCCTGTACAAGAGAACATTCAACAAAGATCATTTTTGAGTGTTTTTGAAACCAGAGCCCTGTGTCTTCTGGCAATAGGACACACTATTGGAATATTTTCAACTCCTTATTTCTTTCTTACTTTTAACATTTGATAAGCATTCAATCTCACAAACAGGCATACTATGTGCTGTTAAGTTTTAACATATTTTATCTCAAGCCAACATGTAGCCCTTCATTTTTCAAACAACAGCTATTTTTATATTTTAGCATCTACCTCTGGATCATTGCTACTCATTGGTTAAATATAATTGAGCAATTGGAGTTTGAAGGACAGCATGAGTATGCATAATCTACTGTGATGTTCCCAAGTTGTTTCTCAGGTCATTCTTTTTATGCAATTCACCTGGCTTGCTATTTCTGCTATGCATACAGGATCAATGCCAAATGTGGAAATGTTTTTTTGTGAAAGTAAATACACAAATAATAACAACTCTGATGTTTGCCAAGGCACACTGTCCTATCTTTGTTATGAGCACCAGAGGACTACAGCTTCAGAGTGCATGCTAAACTGATAAACCATGTTAGATTCTATGCACGTTTGCACAATTACTTAAAATACAATTAAAAGTTGTACAAATGCAAAAGGTTGTCAGGGGTAGAAATAGTTGATTTTGTGTAATAAGTGTTATTTTGGTTCCAGTCACTAGATGGTGATGTTAAGTAGGCAATTCTCCTGGGGAGGTTCTAGAGCAGGTTCTCTTCTGTGGCACCTGGAGTGAAAGTCCCTAGAGAGGCTATATAAGGGGAAGAGCAGTGGGCCACTTTCTCTTTGGCTGACATGAGAGGACGATAGTGAATGACGTTAGGGTCATTAGGGAAATTCACAGATTATCAGTGTTCTGCATGACGAGTCCCCTTTTAAATGACTGATATATTACTTTCTGAATAAGTCTTCCCATATGAAGCTTAGAAAAGAATCTCCAATATTTCTAATGGCTTCTAAACCCAAAAGAAAATATATGCTGTTGTGGGCACCACCTACAACTCCATCTTGTTTTTCTTTCCATCATTGGGTTCTTGAAAAGTTCAGGTGTAATCAGGGCCTTCTGTTGCAGTAAGGAGCACCATCTGCTGAAGCATTCTGTAAGGAATGTATTGTCTCCCTGGAGATAGCTTAGAATTCAAGGCACAAAGAAGAATGGCATATAAGCAAAAGAAGACAAGTGAAGCTGTAAAGGATGTGCTGTGCTTAAAATATTCAATATGCTTCTTTATTGATGATAATCCTCTAATGCTCCTTTAATACTTTTAGAGCCTAGCAGGGATTTCCAATAAATCAATTGTTTACTACTGTATTTACATTTGTCAACAAAGACTACAAAGTCTGTTTAGAACTTCAGAAGCCCTTTGTGTAAAAGTGGGGGCTTGTGCAACATAGCAAGGCTTGAGCCGCAGCTGAGATTGACAATGTTGTTGAACTACAATTTATACTATCAATGCTTTCTGCTGCTGGTGGGATTCTGGGAGCTGAGGGTCAGAAACAGGCCACATTAATAAACTGGACGGACTTTTTTAACCACTTCAAATTAAGCCTGACTTTCATTTGCAGGTTAGTCAAATAAGGAGAAGAAAGGATTATGGACCAGTTCCTGCAGAAACAATAAAGTAGGGACATATTTATTAACATCGAGACGAACATCACTGACGTTGTCCATAGTGATGGTGATGTTGCCCATAACAACCAATGACAGTATTAAGAAAATGCCACCACTGGGAATACACCCACCTATAAGCTCATTGAGCACTGCGTGTATATTCCCAGTCCTGAAGACTTATTCAAAAAAGAAAAACTTGCAAAAACATGTTACAACATCAAGGAGTAAATATTAAAAAATGTATGTGGAACCTCAATTTTACATACCAATTTTTTAAGTTTCCCCGTTCTTTACATTTTTGTGGTTCAACCAATAGATAAGGCATAATGCATTTCCCTAGTTTTACATTTTCACAGATTTTACAATGTTTT
This sequence comes from Xenopus laevis, assembly GCF_017654675.1. Lineage (NCBI taxonomy): Eukaryota > Metazoa > Chordata > Amphibia > Anura > Pipidae > Xenopus > Xenopus laevis. Next base: position 144,839,272 of record NC_054371.1, on the reverse strand, counting down.
TTTCTGCTCTCCTAAAAAACATAAAACGGGGGGCAATATATTATAAACCACCTTGATACATATAGTAGATATACAATATGTATAATGGTGGTAAGAAATGCTTTGATACTTGATAAATTGTGCAAAATTCCTTTGAGCCCTACAGTTTGTATCAGGATGATAATATTTTACAGTCTGTTCTTGCTTCATGGCATGATGTTGTTGCTTTGTTTTGCTTGTAGTCTCTGTGTCCTTATACATTTACCTGAGTTATTTCTATTGCCTCCCTTTGCAACATAGTGGTTCTCAAGCAGATGGCAAAGACAGTTTTACTGTGTGATGCAGGGATGCTATGAATTAACTATCAAGCTGAGACAAGATGGTGCACTGACTGTAAGTATAAATTACTATGACAGATTTTCCTGCTCAAGTATAATCAGTGTCTGATAACACAGAAATATAAACCTGATACCCAGTGAAAAGGTATTTTCTTGGCATCCCTTTTTTTTTAAATTTGCTTTTAATTTGTAAATGATCTCTATTTCCCTTGGCAGTCTATTTAATGTATACATATTATATAACTATTTTTTTCCTCTATCAGTGCCATTTTCATAATATCAAATAAATAAATATCAAATTCAAATTGTTACTTGTCCAATCTATTTTGACCATGCCAAATAGGCTAATCTGTCTAATGTTATAAATACACTATAAATGCTATAACCTATTTTTTTGCTATTTATTGTATAATTCAATTAACAATTGATACACAGATAAGGAGGCCACCTTATATCTCTTCTAGTACTAATATGAGCAATCCCTACATTTATTTATTATTATTATTATAGCAGGAGATACTGGTACCCACATATATATAGATGGGTCCCTCCTTTTGAAAAAGCTTGCAAAAGATAACTTGCCATATATATTCAAATAGCCTATCAACACAACCACCCACTTGGCTTTAAATCCCTCCCTATCATCTATAGGATCTGCTGTCTTTACCGTTATGCCCATGGATCAGACCTTTCAAACCCTGTACATTGTCAGACATATCACATCCTTTCTCCTCTTCTGATCATCAAAGTAGTTTAGTGGTATTTGAGTGACTAGTAGTGATGGGCGAATTTATTCTCCAGGTGCGAATTTGCGGCGAATTTGCGCGTTTTTTTTTAAAAAAAAAACGGACGCCGGCGTCAAAAACGGGCGCCGGCGTCAAAAACAGGTGCCGGCGTCGGAAAAACGGGACGCTTGTACATTGTCAGACATATCACATCCTTTCTCCTCTTCTGATCATCAAAGTAGTTTAGTGGTATTTGAGTGACTAGTAGTGATGGGCGAATTTATTCTCCAGGCGCGAATTTGCGCGGTTTTTTTTTTTCGAAAAAACGGACGCCGGCGTCAAAAACGGGACGCCGGCGCCGTTTTGCGAATTCGCCCATCACTATTGACTAGTTCTTGAAATACTCTAAGATTTCTTCACTGTATTTCTCCAGAATTCCTACTCTCTAACATTTCTAAGGGAATGGGGGCCCCTGAGGTGGCAAGCCTAGTAGCCGAACACCCCAGTCCAATGCTGGTGCCTAAAAACTGCTGCGACCTGACAATATTTTATAACAAAATCAACCAATATTTCATTATAATAATTGTAACCTTGAAGATCTTGAAATAAGATACCTTTACAATTTTTTTCAATAGAGTTATTGAGTAGACCTAGCCATAGAACTTGCCATTGATAGAGGACATCCTTCTCAAAGTTTTTAATTTCACTGAAGCTTACAAAGTTACATAGACTTATATTGCGTCAAACAGATTTACAGTACACGGTATTCTAAATGACCTCTCCATGCCACTCAGGCAATGTCTTTTCTTTCATGTAGACTTATGAATAATAATTTACCCTTTCTAGCAATTACATTTTTTCTTTAACTTATCATTTCTAAAATAAAAATGTGTTCTGAAGGCACACGTCTTTCTTTCTTGTCTTGTACTTTGTTGATATGGGGTTTATCCAAGAGATCCTCTATAGTTTTTAATCTGCAAAACCTTACTCATCACTTGTAATATTTCAAACAACATAATTTATGTACATGTATAGGATCTGTTATCCAGAATGCTCGGAACCTGGGGTTTTCCGTAATTAGGCACTTCATATTTTAAGATTACTAGAAAATCATTAAATGTAAACATTAAATAAACCCAATAGGCTGCTTTTGCTTGGATCGAGTACAAGGTACTGTTTTATTATTACAGAGAAATTTTTTTGGATTATTTGGATAAAATGGAGTCTATGGGAGACAGCCTTTCCATAATTCGGAGCTTTCTGGATAACGGGTTTCCGGATTACAGATCCCATACCTGCACTACTTTCTCTGCTTGGTAATATTGGTCTCTGGCCATGTTGTGGTTACACGTTTGCTAAAATTCATTACAGAAAGCTTAAACCTTCATGCAATACCTATAAAATGTTTACTCGGTGGAAGAGAGTACAGATACTTTGTACCTATGTGCTCTACAGAATTTTACAATATAACAGAACATCTTAAAATACTAATAATCTTCACTGCGTTCAACCTTCTCAACTTTCTTGCTTAGGAGACCTATAGGAAATCATTGCAGCTATATGATTTATTAGCTGGGATGTTTGGGACATGGGGCTTTTTGCAGAAGGGTCTTTCCATAATTTACTATGACTTAACTACTAAAAATATAGATTTATGCTGGTTAAGCCAACATAAAGTATGAGGTGCTTTTTATTACAGAGAAAAAAGAATTTTATGGCAAGCCAAATTACTGTATTTAAAAGATTTCTGAATAACAAGTTTCTGAAATAATAGATTTCACACTCATTTCTGGGTATGCTAAATATATCTGACCTATAACTAAGCAGCCTTGAAAATGCTATTTTAATTGATTGCCCATTAAGCTACTGCATAGTAGAGTTCCATACACATAGGGGACAAGTACAATAAAATTGCACTTGGTCTGATCTCAATATACTGGGTACGTACCTGTGTAACTATTAGGTGGTGGTAGTTCTAGCCTTTTTCTCTCTTTTTCCTATTAACTATTTTTATAGCATTCTTAGGATGCAACAATATACTATGGGGCACATTTCTAGCTTGAACAAAGACAGAGGGAGGTTTTCTAAACTAACATCTCTCCCTGAACACCTCTGGCCATGCTGCCTCAAAGCTTTATCCTATACAAGATGTTGCTCTGAGCCATTGTGTAGTCAGAGTGCAAGCAAGTGCTCTTGAGTCTTTCTGGATGTCAATACTGTCCTCATCTGCTATGTGTTATGTTTTGGTAGCTGAGAATGGGTGTGATGTAATAGTGCTTTATTCATAGTTTCCTACAGCCATTACACTTCAGCAGGAACTTCAACTCTAACACTTTTAGCAGTATAGAAAGTACTATGTATGCACAGTATAAATCTTGTATACAGTGATACCTACAGGTCATTCATGCAAACACCACATATTCCCCCTGCAGTAGAAAAGCATTTTTTGTAAGTAGGGAAAACGTAATAAGCAACAACAGTAAATGAAAAGCAAAGTTATGCATTCCTTACATGACATAGTACTTGATTCATACAGGTTGTTTTTGGATTCTCTCAGTATAACATCATTTTCTTCAGACCTATTGCTGGTAATATCAGTAGAAGAAAAAGTCCTTCATCAAATGGAGCTTCTCCAAAGTCATTCCTTACAGGAGCAAGATCACTGGCATTCCATATGCATCAAACAGATAGTTGATATGTGTATGGTCTTCGTGGTGTCTCACTTCAAGTAATGCAGTAAATTTGGATTTTCCATGTTTCAGTAATCCTGGTTTCTTAACTCTGACTAGAGATCCAGGCTGAAAGTGCACTTCTCTTGCAACATGTTTTCCATCAGTATAAGCCTTACATTTGGCTTGTTAACATTTAACAATGTCAGTTGTGGATGATTTTGTAGGCACAGTATTTTGTGGAAGTTTTCTGTCTGTGTAGTTAAAGGGCTGTTATCCGTGGACAAGGTAAATTCTCTACCCCATAGGAAGGTTCTCCATTTTCCTGTTGCCCAAACACATGCTAGAGCTTCTTTTTCAACAATTGAATACTTTTGGTCTGTCTCTGTAAGTGTTCTAGATGCAAATGCAACAGTTTTTTTCTATGTGATCTGCATGGTTCTGTGTAAGAACTGCACCAATGCCATAGTCTGAAGCATCTGTAGTAACCATAGTAGGTAGTGCAGGATCAAATAAAGCTAGTGCTGGACTGTTCACAGTTAACTGTTTCACTGTTTCAAAAGCTATGTTGAGCAGTCTCTGACCAAACAAGATTTGTCCACGTAGTAGCGCACTAAGTGGTTCCACAACTGAAGTATAGTTTGGAATAAACTTAAAATACCATGAAGTAAGACCTAAGAAAGCTCATAATGTCTGGAAATCATGAGTAGGTGCTTGTGTAACATCGTTAACATGGTCAGGGCCAGACAGTAGACCATCTTGTGCAATTATATGACCCAGAAATCACAGCTGAGTTTGTGTAAAGTGACATTTTGAAAGGTTCTGTTTCAATCCTGCAGAATCAATGCATTGCAGAACAGTTTTGAGGTACTTGTCACGAAGATCCATAGTGGGGGCATAGACAATTATATCATCCAATTAGCACTGTACACAAGGTATGTCATGGAATATAGAAGCCATCAGTCTTTGGAAACAACTAGGTGCTGAAGCTAGCCCAGGTACACGCTTGAACCAAAACAAACCATCATGGGTGATGAATGCAGTGAGGTCTCTGACCTCAATTTCTGACATACTAGTCACAATTTAACTTTGTGTACAAAGTTCTTTGCACAGCTCAGTGAAGTGCTGCTTTATCGTGAGATTTTGGACACTGGATGTGTAGTAGGTATACTGCTGCAGTAATGAGACCATTAACTAATGCTGCAAAGAGATCCCTTCCAGGTATACAGCTGTACCTTTATTTACAATGTAAAAGTCACATTTTGATGTATTTGATTCAACTTTTACTGTCCCTGGCAAGCAACCAAGCACAGGAATTAGATTAGATTAATAGTAACTAAAGTAACTGACCAGTCTCAGTGCAGGTGCAACAAGCAGTTCTTTTGCAAAGTATTTCCACTAAATATTCTCTGGTAGTATATAAACAGCTAAACCTGTATCGGGCATCAGGTTAATGGAGTGTCCCTTGTCAGCAGAAGTAGTAATGACTCTCAAACTGCATATAAGCTTGTCTGGAATGACTGTACCAGCTTTATCTACACTTAAGTAACATTTGGAGCAATGACTTCTTGAACATCTTTAACATAGCTACGATAGATCTTAGCAAAATGCCCAATTTTTTTTGCATTTGTGGCACTGTACACCTTTTGCAGGACGTGTAGCATAAATTGCAGTGTGTTGTGTTGACCCACACCGGAGGCAGTATTTTTTTATTTTTATTTGCTGCACTGTTTTGCAGTGTAGGTGAATCCCTTCTCTTAGCACTGTATTTTGCCTGTGACTTTGCATTATTAGGCCACAGTGCTGAATTCACAGTCTGTACATTCCCAGCAGTTCCCTGACTGAGAGTTTTAGCTTTGCCACTGCTGCTTCAATTTAACTAGCAACTGTAATAGCCTTTGCAAGGGTTAAATCCTGCTCTAGGAGCAGTCTCTATCTATTGCATGGTGAGTTTATTTTTTCCACTATTTGGTTTCTTAGCATTTTATCCAAACTCACCAAACTCACAGGTAACAAACCAACTCTCTTGTAACCCATGCTCTACTGGAGTAGCTAGGGGTGGTCAAAATAGCATTACAATTAACTTCTTGTCTCATTATCAGTTTGCTTTCAGTTGGCCAGGCCCAACCAGAAAGCATTTGTGCCCTTTTATAGAGAGCAAGAAAAAAATCAGAATAAGAATAAGGTCACAGATACTGGGTGGCAATAATGCATTGCTTATGTTGATGCACCAGTGCAGTATTCTCTGGACTGACACTGCTTTGCTCTGTTTATGTGCATTAGTTTGAGCACCCAAGTCAAATCATTTGGCTGATCAAGTGTGTGTGTGTGTGTGAATGTGTGTGTAACACTAATTTGGGCTATCCAGACCCAAAGGATTTAATGTCCAGCTAGTTGTTAGAGTATGGGTTACATGTGACTCAAACACTGCAGGCTAGGGCCTTCGCTAAAAGGAAGATTTCAGGAATGGTGTAGTGCAACCACAACTCTCAGCCTACTGTGCAACAAACCATGAAAGAATGGGCGCCAGCAGGTTCTTGCAGTATAACAAAATAACTTTTATTTGTCTGAGACAAATGATCCACAGGTTTACTTACAGTGGTACAGAGGCATATGGTAATATACAGGCACACCTGCTCGCACAGAGCTCCCAAGGTAGATACCGTATATATATATATATATATATATATATATATATATATATATATATATATATATATATATATATAGAAAAAATAAAAACTGACACAGCACTCCAAGTTTTGTATGCAAAAAAAGATATATATTGTAGAAAAACATACCAAAGCCCATAGGGCGACGTTTCGGGGTATACAAACCCCTTTCTCAAGCCAAGGGCAGCATTCAAGTAACAAGCATTGGTTTACACCTATTTATACAAGGTAACACAGGAAGTTACATATGGAACATGACATCATTAACGATCCTCACACATTAACCCCTTAATTGCTTAATGTTATCCATGCAGGCATATAACAACTCAGCGTTAGTCCACTGCATATCCAAATCCAGCTAAAAAGAAACAAAACAAAGAATAAAAAACAGAAATGAGACCAATGTTTATCCCATCATAGAAATACATATAGGTCATAGTCTCTATTAAGCCCATTTGGGGCCAATGTGTTTAATTGGTGTATCCACCATACCTCTCTTTTCCTCAGCAATAGCTCTCTATCACCCCCCCGTCTGGGGGAGGGTACACATTCCAGAACCATATATTTCAAATCTGTATCCTTGTGTCCTTTCTCCACATAATGCTTAGAGACTGGCAGCTTCACATTGCCCTTCCTAATTGTAGATCTGTGTTGGGATATACGTGTTTTTATTTGTAATGTGGTCTCCCCCACATAGAGGAGACCACATGGACAAATTAACACATAAACAGCAAATTTAGTCAAACACGTATAGTACCCCCTTAGAGTATATTTACGACCCGTGGTCGGATGCTCAAATATTGTACCCTTATGTACACAACAACATTGGGAACATGTTAAACAAGGGAACATCCCCCGCGATTTTGTACCCATATATGTTTGTGTCAAAACCTGATTTTCTTTCGTATCAGAATGAACCAACTGACTACCTAACGTTCTCCCCCTTCTATATGACACTAATGGGGGTCGTCCAAATTCTTGAATTTCAGGATATGAGGATTGAAGAATCCCCCAATGTTTACGGAGAATGTTAGTCACCATATTACTACGATCATTATAATGAGTGACAAATGGTATAGACTGTTCTTTATCCTTACGATGAACCTTAGTTTTCCTTGCCCTAGCTTGGGCCCTATCCAGGACATATTTCGGGTACCCACGTACAAGAAACTTATTATACATGTCATTTGACTGTTGATCACGTCTATTTGGCTGGCTAACTAGCCTCTCTTTTTATATATATATATATATATATATATATATATATATATATATATATATATATATATATATACAAAGAAGAAGTAGTAACAGCACTCACGCTTTACCGCAAGTTCAGCGGTGCACGTCCCTTGGGGATTCTGGTCGGTCCTCCACAATATAGAAAACGTAATGACGGACAGCACTCGCTTGTAATGCTCAAAAGGTATCTTTATATTTGATATAAAGATACCTTTTGAGCATTACAAGCGAGTGCTGTCCGTCATTACGTTTTCTATATATATATATATATATATATATATATATATATATATATATATATAGGCACACACATACTACATAGCCAGCCAACACAGAACTGGCAGGCTCACAAAGAGCTCATAGATAGAGGCAGAATATAGAGAGGCACATAACTCACATAGAGCTTCAGAGTTAGAGGCAGGTGCATTCCCTGAGGCTGTAGTCAAGGCAGTACAGTTTACCTCCAGGCAGAAATACCTCATGTGGTCTGGATCTCACCCAGTGGAGTGGTCAGGTAGGAGAACCTAAAGCCTGACACCCTATCCACTGTGGTCCCTTCACTGTAGGCAAATCTTACAACCTGGGAAGCTACTCACGGCTATACCTCCTTGATGGAGCACAAAGCTGCTCTTTCTCTTTTACCTCTCTGCCTTACTCTCCTAGACAGTCTATAACATTATATTCCTGCCACTTACTAGCCTCATTCACTGGGTCCCTGCTCCCGACTCATCTGTCAAGAGCACATGGCTTTTCTGGGAATTGCTGTACCCAGGCCCCCTGGGCACACCCTGCTGAATCAGCAACCAGCAGCCAAAGAGGAAGATCCATCCCTTCTCACTCACTATACCAGAGTGTGACAGGTCGTGGTCACAGCACCTCCTGGCCAATAATATCACTGTGCAGATTATTAAACTAGATACATGAGCATCTGCCCAGCAACTCGGAAGATCAGGAAGTTAGGGACTAAAAGCCATAGAGTCATTAACCCTATGGGTCCCTACGTATATATATATATATATATATATATATATATATATATATATATATATATATATATATATATATATATATATATATTGTAACAAAAAAACCGCACTCACAGGACTTCAAAAGAAAGCCGCAAAGGCTGTGATTTATTGATCCGACGTTTCGGCTACAACTCTAGCCGTCCTCAGGAAGAAACAAAACCTTACAGAAGTGTGGTCATATTTATAGTGAAGGGTTGGCGCCAAAAAAGGGAGCCTGTGACATCATCAACACGGGCCCACCGTTACCAAGAGTCATGTGAAAGAGTTTCAAATACATTTAGTGAACCCCATAGTGCCTGGACCAAAATGGGCCAATATATACACGTGATGCTAGTGGGTGATCCCTCCGATCGTGATGAGAAAAGAATTCATAAAATTAAAACCGCGATCGCCTAATGACAGGCGTCGCGCTCAAAATGACTTACCCCCAGTTCGCAGTCACAGCCCCACCGCGCCCTTCGATACCGTTCTATTCCTTCATGCAGTTACCTCCACTGTCATGGAAAGAAAGGGACATCCGCATCTGATTGCTCAGTAAGCGCACCCCAGCACCTGACACACTGCGATGCACCAGTCTTCCACGCGCTGCCGGAGCTCCTCTGTGGCTCCTCCCCTCTGTCTGCCGATTGGAGGAGGCCACCACACCCACACACTAAGCTCCAATCGCGTCAAGAGGCACGGCCTCATTGTGTCCAACACAGCCAACCTATAAGGTGTCAGCCCCTAACTCAATGCCAGGGATTGCACCTGTCAGAAATGGCCGGGTTCTTCTTCTCACGGGCACTTTGGCCCAACTGTCGCTTGGGAACCATAACAAGTGTTCAGTGGGTGCGGGCTCGGTCATTTCAAATGCGTCTCTCTTACCCTTATTAATCCAGAGTGTCAGTGCCAGGGTTGCCATTCTACCCTTCATGGGGTAATCCCTTAGACACGTGGGTATCCTGCTCAGGGTTGTCGGGGGCGGAGCTGTTCCTCCCGCTCGGGGGGTATCCTCCAACGGTCTGGAAGAAAAAAAACAGAAAAACAAACTTATCTGGGTCACAAAATCAGCATATTCCTATTCCTGTATCATAAACAGTGACCGAGACTCCAAGAGCAAAACAAGAGGGCCACAATACACTGCCTCTATTAACCCTAAAACTAGGGAGGTCAACCGAATCCTCCAGCCATCCCCTCTGTCTCAATCTAATAAAATGGGGACATGGGCAGAGTCTCATTTAGTCCTTTGGGTGCCAACGTGTCCAACTTATAGATCCACATCGACTCTTTCTGCACAAGTAAAAGGTCACGATTGCCACCCCTCGGGGGAACCGGGATGTGGTCTATGATCGTGTGTCTGAATTGGGGGAGTGAATGTCTGCATTTTAACCAGTGTTTAGCAACTGGTTGTTCCGCCTTCCCAGTCGACAGGGCCATTCTGATTGCGCTCCTATGATTATTCATCCTTTCTCTGTATGTAGTGGATGTCTTGCCAACATAGTGGAGCCCACACGGGCACCAGGCCATATAGACCACATGATCAGTGGTGCATGTCACCCTGTGTCTGATGGCAAACTTGGCCCCTGTCCTAGGATGTTTAAAATCCGTGCCCTGTTGCATGCTGCTGCACGTGAGGCATCCGGCACATTTAAAGCAGCCCTTATTAAGGGGTCTGTCAAGCCAATTGTCCTTCCAGACAGTATCGGGCACAAGATTCTTGACCACCAAAAGGTCACCCAAATTACGTCCCCTCCTGTAGGCCACCAATGTTTTTTTCTTACCAAAGAAAGGATACCCGGGGTCTGATTTAATGATCTCCCACCTGTTTGTCAAAGCCTCTCGGATCGAAGGGCTCCTCGCTGTCCAGTTAGTGGTAAAGATCGCCTCTGGTTCCTCCCGATAGGGCACCTCTTGTTGTTGTAGTAGTGTAGTTTGGGAGGTACGTTTCGCTCTCTCCATTTGTTCCTGTATTTGGCTCTCAGAGTATCCTCTGGCTAAGAACTGTTCTGACAAAGTCACTAATTGAGATTCAGCAAGCTCCCGGTCCGAATTGTTCCGAATCACCCTCAGGCACTGGGAATAAAGGACCCCTCGGGACATATGGGTAGGATGGTGTGAGTGGGCCTGTATAAGACTGTTTCTATCTGTGGGTTTTTTGTATAGTGTACTACCCACTTTGTCTCTTTGTATTATAAGGGTCAGATCAAGTTAATGTACCTGTTCACTGTCAAAGGTCAGTGTCAGTCTAATCGGTGAGTCAAGCCCATTTAAAGTTAGGTGGAAATCCTTCAGTTCTTGTGCTGTCCCTGTCCAAATTAATAACAGGTCATCGATATATCTCCTATAGAAAAAGATCTTAGTTCCACCCAATGGTAACAACCACTTTTCCTCATAATGTTCCATGAAAAGATTCGCAAATGAGGGGGCCCTGCCACCTGCAGAAAAAACTTGTTCTTAAAAGAAAAATAGTTCTGGGACAACACCAAATCCAATAAAGTGATCAAAAATTCTACAGGTGGTAACCCCTGGTGAGATCTAGACAACGTCTCCCTACAAACAGCTATCCTTGCAGTGTGGGGGATCACTGTGTAGAGGCTGGATACATCCATTGTGACCAGTAGGCTATTAGGGGGAACTGTAAGCTCCTTCAAGACGTTGAGCAAGTCTTTAGTGTCCTTAACATAGGATTTCATCTGCTGTACTGAGGGTTGTAAAAAATGATCCAAAAACCTAGCTACCGGTTGGAACAATGAACCTATGGCTGATATGATGGGGCGTCCCGGGGGTGCTGTTAACGACTTGTGTACCTTCGGTAAAGTATAAATAAATGGGCAACGAGGAAATGGTGTCGTGAGGAAATGACCTGTCATGGAATCAATCCAATTGGCAGTTAGAGCCATTTGGATCAGAGTGTCCAGTTTGTTTTTCAAAAGATTAGTAGGATCCTTGGTTAAGGGCTTGTAAGTGTTAGTGTCTGCCAATTGCTGGCTCAATTCCTCCTCATAAAATTGTTTATCAAGTAGTACTATTGCTCCCCCTTTATCTACCACGTTGGCACCCAAAGGACTAAATGAGACTCTGCCCATGTCCCCATTTTATAAGATTGAGACAGAGGGGATGGCTGGAGGATTCGGTTGACCTCCCTAGTTTTAGGGTTAATAGAGGCAGTGTATTGTGGCCCTCTTGTTTTGCTCTTGGAGTCTCGGTCACTGTTTATGATACAGGAATAGGAATATGCTGATTTTGTGACCCAGATAAGTTTGTTTTTCTGTTTTTTTTCTTCCAGACCGTTGGAGGATACCCCCCGAGCGACAGGAACAGCTCCGCCCACGACAACCCTGAGCAGGATACCCACGTGTCTAAGGGATTACCCCATGAAGGGTAGAATGGCAACCCTGGCACTGACACTCTGGATTAATAAGGGTAAGAGAGACGCGTTTGAAATGACCGAGCCCGCACCCACTGAACACTTGTTATGGTTCCCAAGCGACAGTTGGGCCAAAGTGCCCGTGAGAAGAAGAACCCGGCCATTTCTGACAGGTGCAATCCCTGGCATTGAGTTAGGGGCTGACACCTTATAGGTTGGCTGTGTTGGACACAATGAGGCCGTGCCTCTTGACGCGATTGGAGCTTAGTGTGTGGGTGTGGTGGCCTCCTCCAATAGGCAGACAGAGGGGAGGAGCCACAGAGGAGCTCCGGCAGCGCGTGGAAGACTGGTGCATCGCAGTGTGTCATGTGCTGGGATGCGCTTACTGAGCGATCAGATGCGGATGTCCCTTTCTTTCCATGACAGTGGAGGTAGCTGCATGAAGGGATAGAACGGTATCGAAGGGCGCGGTGGGGCTGTGACTGCGAGCTGGGGGTAAGTCATTTTGAGCGCGACGCCTGTCATTAGGCGATCACGGTTTTAATTTTATGAATTCTTTTCTCATCACGATCGGAGGGATCACCCACTAGCATCACGTGTATATATTGGCCCATTTTGGTCCAGGCACTATGGGGTTCACTAAATGTATTTGAAACTCTTTCACATGACTCTTGGTAATGGTGGGCGTGTGTTGATGATGTCACAGGCTCCCTTTTTTGGCGCCAACCCTTCACTATAAATATGACCACACTTCTGTAAGGTTTTGTTTCTTCCTGAGGACGGCTAGAGTTGTAGCCGAAACGTCGGATCAATAAATCACAGCCTTTGCGGCTTTCTTTTGAAGTCCTGTGAGTGCGGTTTTTTTGTTACAATATAATATTATTTGTTTACCAGTTACTTACAGGGAAGGTGTGCACCTCTTTGGACTCTTTATATATATATATATATATATATATATATATATATATATATATATATATATATATATATATATATATATATAACCAAAAGCAAATAAACCACACTCACAGGACTTGTATTAGTGCAAAATAATGGTTTTATTCTGACGTTTCGGCTCCTACACGCGAGCCTTCTTCAGGAAGTGAACACAATACATTGTACAACCCGTGATTTAAAACCCATACGGTGCCAAAATAAGAGTATGACGTCACTGGATCATGTATATGTAAATAGTGACCGTGTGGAGGCGGAGCCAAGATGGCGACCTGAAAGCACGCTTTCTGAGGAGCTCCCTGCTACGAGTCCCATCCTTTACCTATCCTGCACGTTGTGACTCAGGCAACCAGGTTTTTCTACCTGCATTTTCAAGTTGACAAGTGGGGGACTCGATTTTGGGCAAATCCGGTAACAGGCAGCCGAGCTCAAAGCTCGATCGTTACTTGCAACCATCGCAGCAAGCCAAAAGCTCCGGAACGGAGCCTGAGCAGGCCGCAACCGCCCCGTCCCAAGATCCCGCCACAGACCACGATGCGGATGCGGAACCATCCAACAAGGAGATCTTGGAAGCGATAAGGTTGGCACATGCGAATACCACGACACAACTGGATGCTATTACCATTGATGTCTCCCTTATTCGCCAGGATCTTCAAAAGCTACGCGAACGCACTACCGAAGTTGAGCAGTGTGTTTCCCGGCTGGAAGACACCACTGCACCCCTGCCTTCAGACATAGCCCGCATCCACTCTCAGCTCGCCGAAATGGCGACCAAGACTGACGACTTCGAGAATCGTTTGCGGCGCAACAATGTGAGGTTAGTCGGGCTGCCAGAAGGGGTGGAAGGGAGATCCCCAGAAGCCTTCATGGAAGGCTGTCTTAAATCCACCTTTGGCCTGGACCCCTTCTCCCCGCTACTAACTATTGAAAGAGCCCACCGAGTACCCACTCGACCGCTACCCCCAGGGGCCCCACCCAGACCGCTAATAATGCGCTTCCTTAATTACAAAGATCGTGATGCAGCACTGCTTGCTGCTCGGAAAAAGGGGCAAATTACACACGATGGTGCCGCCATATCGCTTTATCCTGACTATTCCATCGCGGTACAAAAGCAACGGGCGTCATTCCTGGGGGTAAAGAGACGTCTCCGATCGGCGGGGCTGGTATACTCCATGCTGTTCCCTGCGAAGCTGCGCATAGTGGCGGGCAACTCCACGCATTTCTTTACCACCTCTGCTGATGCGGATAAGTGGCTGGATGGCAGGGGCAGGCGGGACGCCCTCCCCCCAACGACCCTGATGAGGGGAATGCTCCGTAGACCATAACCTGGCGTTGGCCGGGACCCCCCCATGCTCAGCGATTTGTCTGTAGGCGCACTGCAGTTATTCCACTCTCAGGAGGACGGGCCTCACTGCTCAATCGCTGCAGTTCTACTTATGTTGCCCCACTTGGAATTACAATTGTTTTGCTGTTCGGAGGAACTAATTATCCTGTGACTGCTTTTCTTTCCCGAGACTTCATTATTTTCTCCTGAGGTTCCAATGGCCTGTTGGTTTTACTAAGGAAGCTTTTGGGAACATGGCTGACCTACCCTCCCGTATGTTTGGGATATGGTTGCCTTCACACAGCAGCAGGGAGCCCTCTTTTTTGGGCGGCTAAGGGAACTACACCAGTTCGCTGAACTTCTTACTCCTCCTGCTAAAAGTTTAACGGTTTGCTTTCTATGTTTAGGGTACAGGTCTACCCAAGTTTGGGGGGTAGACAGGGTGTGCAGAAACTGGCTCCTCAGCTGGTGACTGCTTGTTATACTGTTCAAGTTATATGTCTGTTGTTTAACCTAACTATGCCATGCACTGCAACAACATTTATGATGCTTAATTTCTGTATGCAGCCTCTACTTTGGCCCGAATTCACTGCTCCTGTTCCTGATACTCATATAGGCACACCTCCATCATGAGTTCCCCCACAATCATTTCTTGGAACACTAGGGGCTTGAACTCTAAATTTAAGCGTGCAGCACTTTTTGACTATATCAAGCGCTTTAACCCCTCAGTTCTACTTCTCCAGGAGACGCACTTAATGGGACAGAAAATCCTAGCTCTCAAAAAACGTTGGGTGGCCCACGCTTACCATGCCACGTACTCATGTTACTCTAGAGGTGTGTCTGTATTGGTACGGAAAAACATGCCATTTGAGCTACTGTCCATTCGGACGGACCATTATGGTAGATACATTATTTTGCACTGTAATTTTTTCTATCAAGAAATGATATTGGTAAACTTGTATGTACCACCCCCATTCTCTCTAACTCTGTTGGAACATATATTCACTGTATTGGCCAGTTTTCCCTCTGTCCCTATATGCCTACTAGGTGATTTCAATGCTACTCTGGATGCCCATAAAGACAGATTAGGACTCTCCTCTGCCCACTCTCCCTTACTGAATGACTGGGTGAATAACATGGGGCTCCTAGAGTTATGGAGATGGAAACACCCCACCACATTACAGTACTCGTGCCACTCAGCCACCCACAAAACACTTTCCAGAATAGATATGGCAGTGTGCACCCCAGATTTTACTCAATTTGTCCAACAGGTGGAGTACTTACAGAGAGCTTTTTCGGACCACTCCCCCCTTGCGCTCACCCTACGTGAGGGCATGGGGAAAACACATAGATGTTGGCGCCTTAGTCCACTCTTGCTCTCTAACCCAGAAGTGTTGGAACAAAGTAAGGCAGAATATGCCAATTACTGGGATAGTAACACTGGTTCGGCCTCCACAAATGTTCTCTGGGATGCCTCTAAAGCGGTGGCTCGAGGTACCCTGATTAATGCCATATCATCGGCTAGGAAAAGGGCTAAACAAGAGGTGGCAGAGGCAACTACCAAATTTTCCCAAGCGGAGGCAGCATATGCATCCGACCCGACTGATGTCAATTATGTTGGGCTCACGCAGAGCCAGCAATCCCTGGAATTAGTCCAAACTAAGTTAACTCAAAAGAAACTCCTGTATTCTAACCAGAGAGTATATGAACAAGCCGATAGAGCCGGCAAGCTCCTGGCATATCTCTCCCATCCTCACCGTTCACCTACGACAATCCCTAGAATACAGGGTCCCAGGGGCGACTCCATAACTGATCCCTCTGATATTGCCAATGCCATGGGTGAGTTTTACTCTGACCTCTATACCTCCTGCAACAATGCCACCCCCCAGCAACTACATCACTACCTAGCGTCCCTAGAGTTCCCCACTCTATCACCCCTAGAGGCTGCTTACTTAGATGGTCCAGTCACTCGACAGGAGGTGCAGGAAGCTATAGCGGGTCTCCCCTCAGGGAAGACCCCAGGTCCGGATGGACTCCCCCCTGCTTGGTACAAGGCACAAGGTGACACACTGCTCAATAATTTCTGTAGTACACTTGCAGATGCAATGGAGACGGGCGCACTACCTCAATCCTTTTACTCAGCCCTTATAACACTTATACTTAAGGACGGGAAAGACCCCGAAAAATGGGACTCCTATCGTCCTATCTCCCTCATAAATACGGACATGAAGGTAATATAGCAAAGATCCTGGCTAAGAGATTGGCTAAGGTGATCACTTCGATAATACACCCAGACCAGTCCGGCTTTATGCCCCAAAAATCCACTGCGATAAACCTTAGGCGGCTACATACACACCTTCAAATTGACCATGACAACAAAGGGTCGAGGGTGGTGGTGTCAATCGATTCAGCCAAAGCATTTGACTCTGTGGAGTGGCAATATTTGTGGGCAACGATGTCTAAATTTGGCTTTGGGCCTAACTTCATCAAGTGGGTTCAAATGTTGTATAAAACCCCCTCGGCCCAGGTTAGAGTCAACAACCTTAACTCGAGACCCTTTCCCTTATCTAGAGGCACCCGGCAAGGGTGTCCTCTGTCGCCTCTCCTCTTTGCTCTAGCTATAGAACCCCTAGCGTTGAGAATTCGTCAATCTCCCAACATCCGGGGCTTTCGCTTGGGTCTCCGAGAGGAGAAGCTGGCTCTCTATGCAGATGACCTGTTGTTGTTTCTAGGAGATAGTGACGAGTCGTTAGAGACAACACTCCGTATTTTGGAAGAATTTCGGGGATATTCAGGTTTGGCTATAAATAGGGAGAAATCCGTGCTACTTCCTCTTGACCCTCTACCAGTTCATTCCGGCACCATAAAGGGATTGAGGTGTGTGACCCGCTTTAAGTACCTGGGTATTCATATTACTGGGAAAGTTGCTGACTTTGCTGAGAATAACCTTGACCCCATACTTAACCGGTTCAAGCAGTCTCTCACCACATGGGCCAAACTTCCTGTAACCATGTGGGGGCGGATAAATGTGTACAAAATGATATACCTACCAAAATTCTTATATGCCCTATTGAACTCTCCGGTGTATGTCCCACTTTCATTCTTCAAAAGTGTTATGTCGGCATTGCTTCCGTTCTTATGGGCTAACAGGACACCCAGAATCTCATGGGAAGCTCTAACAGCTCCCACTACTAGGGGTGGCCTTTTTTCTCCCCCACTTACAACTGTACTACTTAGCAGGGCAGCTATATCATATCCACGCATGGTTCCACCCCTCTGAAGACAACCCAAGCAGCTCACTGCTGGGTACCCTAGTTGGCTCGCTGGAGGCACTTCGCAGTGCCCCCTATAGGAGGGTAGGTGACTACGACTCGCTCCCTACTACCATCTCTACCCCCTGCAAAGTATAGGCGATGGCGTGCAAACTTTTTAAAATACAGACCCCCCTACGATCTCCTCACTTACCATTGTGGAGAAATTCAAATTTGCCACACCTGCGAGGTTTACAGGACTTCTCTTTCTGGCCCCAAAACCACATTCGGTCCCTGGGCGATCTACTGATGGACCTCACATTCCCCACTATGGACCAACTTAAACTATTGACTGCTCAGCCAGCGTTACACTGGTTTAGATACTTGCAATTTAGAGAGGCCTTCAGAGCTCAATTCCTTACACTCCAAATTGCATACGATGGCCCGAAATTTGAAGAGATATTATGGAACCCCCAAGCTGGGAAACTGATGTCTCGGCTCTATCAATCCCTACTCGCTTGCCTACCGGCCCCTTTCCTCAAAGCTCAGCAGAAATGGCAAAATATGATTCCTTCTCTGGACTCCGACAAGTGGGATGAGGTCACGGACGACCTTTATGGCTTTTTAATATCTGTCAAAGATCGACTCATTCAATTTAAATCCATACACCAGCTTTATCTCACCCCTGTTAAACTTCAGAAGTTTGGGAGGACCAGTGAAGCATGCTGCCCCAAATGTAAATCCCCCAACGCCACCTTTGCCCACCTCATATGGGAATGCCCACACATTTCTAAGTATTGGGCTGATGTAACGAACCACCTGAATGGGTACTTAGACTTTCCCGGTACCTGTACGCCTGAAATTTGCCTACTAGGGGTTGTTGAAGACCTTCTCCCCCTAATCAGGTCCAGAATGCTTATCAAAACTGCACTATTTTATGCTAAACAGGCCCTAGTACTGAAATGGATGGCCCCCCAATCTCCCACAGTGCAGCAATGGCTCTCGCTGGTGGGAAAGTCACTGGTTAACATCAAATTGACATATGAAGCGAGAGGTTGTCCTTCTAAATTTGATAAAATTTGGTCCCCCTGGTTAGACTCTCACCCAGAACAGGATCCCTAAAAAGGAGAGGCAGCTGTGTTAGGGTGCACCCTTCAATGCTTTTGTTGGTTACCTGCAGTGTATCTACGGTATGATACATGATGCTGATTTGTGCAACGGACTGTAATGTATATGTTTACTGTGTTGTAATTTTTTGATCGTCCCTTCCCCTTCCCTTTTCTTTGTTCCCCTCCCCCTCCCCCCTCCCCCCTTTTTTTTGGAAATCAATAAAACATATGCTTTCAAAAAAAAAAATAGTGACCGTGTATATACATCTGAGTGGTATGCTATACTAGCCGTTGTGCATATGGCAAATGTGCCATGCATCTCTCAATCATAATCCAGTGAGACTATATTTAATATATAGTGCCAAGTGTGCAGCCAAAGCTGCGTGTTGATCAGTGATGGGATCGTGAGTATACAGCTAGTGTATACTATCGGTGAGTTAAAAAACTTACCCTGAGGTCGTGCATACAGCCATGGGATAGTGATCACCTTTATATCGCCCTTTTCCACAGCAATGTTTACCCATAGATCACCGGCAAACCCTTAATTGAACCGCAACTCTGGCTATAATGTACGCTTAGCCTCCGTTGGCTTTTACCTATTCTGTGTCATTCTGGTTACCGGATTGTAAGCCCCGCCTCCTGGTCAGTGCGAATCGGGTGCTGGTAGCACTGTGAGCGTGTGGACAGCCTCCACTGCAAATGGTCTTATCCTCACTCCCTTTGGACTGCTAGTCCTGCACCTTTAACCCCCGGTTGGGCTAGGGGGAAACAAGGTGTCGTAAAATACTCACCCTGCACACACCCATTAAGCTTCACAACTATATACCACAGCATCGGGTTGGGAGAGGCTTTTAACAGTAGGAGTTTGGAGAGTACGAAATTAGTATTGCTGTCAATAGCACTGACCATAACCTGACACACAAGGATCCAAAGCGTTAACCATAGCCATTAACCAAACCTTCAATGGGTTGTTCAGCTTAGTGGGTACTTCTTCCTGTATGGGGCCTGCCTTCAATCCTTGCTGTCCCTCCAGTAGCTCAGGGCATAGTGCGTAAAGCTGGACAAAAAATTACAAACACCTGTGTTAACACCTATTCGATTGAAACATAGTAACAGAATATTCTCAGCCAAATAATAATCATCATAATGTCTTTGTATCATATGTTGGTTACTAAAGTGTCTCTTGCAAAACATAGAGGAAAGAAATTGATACAATGTTCCATGATTCGGCAGTCTTGTGGTGAAACAACGGAAAATATAAAAAATAAGAAATATAAAAATAATCAGAAATACACATGAACTCAAGAAAATTCAAAAAAATAAAAAACTATATTGTAAAAAAATAAGCAATAAAAATAAAAAATATACAGAAAAAGAAAGAGAAAAATTACAGACATATCTTAGAAGAACAAAATATCAATTCCTATGTGAAAGATACAACACACTTGTAATCTTTGTTGAAAGGATTAAACATCCCACCAGGGTGCTTACTAGTGACAATGGATGTATCTAGCCTATATACTGTCATTCCACATGAAAGGGGCATTGCTGCTTGCAGGGATGCACTGACAGGTACCACCACCCATTGAATTTCTGGTAACTTTACTCGACCTGATACTTCCCATAACTATTTTACTTTCAAAGATGCTTTCTTTTTGCAAATATCTGGGACAGCGATGGGCTCCAACGTAGCTCCTTCCTTCGCCAACCTCTTCATGCAGCAGTATTAAACACCTACTCCCATTGGGTAGAGAGATTATTTTTTACAAACGTTATATTGACGATTTACTGTTATTTGGGATGGTACAGAGGATGAACTGAGAGAGTTCCTGTAACGTTCACAACTAGGAACTGTTGTGACCGAGGATAGCCACTCCAAGGGGAGTGGATATGGTGGACGCCCAGGGGTGTAGCCATAGGTAATAGTAGGCAAAAACATGATGGTGATGAAGTTATAGCAGGTTTATTGCAGACGGAACACAGAAACACAAAAGGCAGGAACAAGCAGAATGGCTGATCGAGGAATCCACATGGTGAGGGAAAAAAGGGGAACACAGGAACAAAAGTACTCACTCAGGAAACAAGGTAACAAGGTTTTCAGGAACAAGACAAACAAGGTTTTCAAGGTTCAGGTTCAGATTCAGGTTCAGGTTCAGATTCAGATTCAGATTCAAAATAGCAGGTCAGGAACAAACAGGATACAATCAATGACTCAGCACTGAGCAAAGCTCAGGGCGGGGTTTATAAAGGGAAGGTGATTAGGAAATGGGAAACACATGAGGGTAAACGAGGTGGGTGGAAAACACTGTGAACAGGCATATAACAGAAAACAATACACTCAATGGCTCAGGACCAGTCCCGAGAGCCCCCAGTGGCTCATGAGGTAAGTGCTACAATGAGCAGAACAGCACCACCAGAGTTCAAGTCCCGGGCTGATCCTGACATTACCCCCCCCTTGAGGATCGACCTCCGGGCGATCCCAGGATCAAATGGTCCCCCATCCATTTTAGTCCAAATCCTGGGGAAATGGGCCGAAGCCTCGCCAGAAACGAGAACAGGAGCTTCTTGAGGATTGGAAAACAAAACAAAGAAATTGCTGGGGTCAGGAGCCAGAACAGGAACATTGGCAGAATTAGGAGCCAAGATATCACAGCCAGAGTCGGAAACCAGGACATGAAGACAGACAAAATCAATACAGGCACCCATTACAGGTGGCGGACCAGGAGCTTGGACACCCATCACGGGTGGCAGACCAGGAGTTTGGACACCCATCACGGGTGGCGGATCAGGAATACAGGCACCCATCACGGGTGGCGGATCAGGAGTTCGGGCACCCATCACGGGTGGCGGACCAAGAGCACAGGCACCCATCACAGGTGGCGGACCAGGAGCACAGGCACCCATCACAGGTGGCGGACCAGGAGCACAGGCACCCATCACAGGTGGCGGACCAGGAGCACAGGCACCCATCACAGGTGGCGGACCAGGAGCACAGGCACCCATCACAGGTGGCGGACCAGGAGCACAGGCACCATCACAGGTGGCGGACCAGGAGCACAGGCACCCATCACAGGTGGCGGACCAAGAGCACAGGCACCCATCACAGGTGGCGGACCAGGAGCACAGGCACCCGTTAGAAATAGGAAGAGGCAAGCCAGGACAGCAATACCAACACCTACAGCAATAGACCTGATAGAGACAGGATTAACCGCCCTACCAGGTCCAGTAGCAGGGAAAGTGGCACTATCCAGGGCAGGCAGGTCCTCAGGCCCGGAGGCCAGGGCAAACAGGTCCTCAGGCCCGGAGGCCAGGGCAAACAGGTCCTCAGGCCCGGAGGCCAGGGCAAACAGGTCCTCAGGCCCGGAGGCCAGGGCAAACAGGTCCTCAGGCCCGGAGGCCAGGGCAAACAGGTCCTCAGGCCCGGAGGCCAGGGCAAACAGGTCCTCAGGCCCGGAGGCCAGGGCAAACAGGTCCTCAGGCCCGGAGGCCAGGGCAAACAGGTCCTCAGGCCCGGAGGCCAGGGCAAACAGGTCCTCAGGCCCGGAGGCCAGGGCAAACCGTACAGAAACTGGCTCGGGAAGAAGCAGTCTTCTGCGAGCTGACACGGGAACGGAGTCTGGCTGGGCTGCTGGCACGGAGACTGGAACCGTCTGGGCTGCAGGCACGGAGACTGGAACCGTCTGGGCTGCAGGCACGGAGACTGGAACCGTCTGGGCTGCAGGCACGGAGACTGGAACCGTCTGGGCTGCAGGCACGGAGACTGGAACCGGCTGGGCTGCAGGCACGGAGGCTGGAACCGGCTGGGCTGCAGGCACGGAGGCTGGAACCGGCTGGGCTGCAGGCACGGAGGCTGGAACCGGCTGGGCTGCAGGCACGGAGGCTGGAACCGGCTGGGCTGCAGGCACGGAGGCTGGAACCGGCTGGGCTGCAGGCACGGAGGCTGGAACCGGCTGGGCTGCAGGCACGGAGGCTGGAACCGGCTGGGCTGCAGGCACGGAGGCTGGAACCGGCTGGGCTGCAGGCACGGAGGCTGGAACCGGCTGGGCTGCAGGCACGGAGGCTGGAACCGGCTGGGCTGCAGGCACGGAGGCTGGAACCGGCTGGGCTGCAGGCACGGAGGCTGGAACCGGCTGGGCTGCAGGCACGGAGGCTGGAACCGGCTGGGCTGCAGGCACGGAGGCTGGAACCGGCTGGGCTGCAGGCACGGAGGCTGGAACCGGCTGGGCTGCAGGCAGCTTTCGGGGAGCAGGCACAGGCAGCTTTCGGGGAGCCGGCACAGGCAGCTTTCGGGGAGCCGGCACAGGCAGCTTTCGGGGAGCCGGCACAGGCAGCTTTCGGGGAGCCGGCACAGGCAGCTTTCGGGGAGCCGGCACAGGCAGCTTTCGGGGAGCCGGCACAGGCAGCTTTCGGGGAGCCGGCACAGGAACAAGGTCTGGCTGGGAAACCGGCACAGGAGCAAGGTCTGGCTGGGAAGCCGGCACAGGAGCAAGGACTGGCTGGGAAGCCGGCACAGGAGCAAGGACTGGCTGGGAAGCCGGCACAGGAGCAAGGACTGGCTGGGAAGCCGGCACAGGAGCAAGGACTGGCTGGGAAGCCGGCACAGGAGCAAGGACTGGCTGGGAAGCCGGCACAGGAGCAAGGACTGGCTGGGAAGCCGGCACAGGAGCAAGGACTGGCTGGGAAGCCGGCACAGGAGCAAGGACTGGCTGGGAAGCCGGCACAGGAGCAAGGACTGGCTGGGAAGCCGGCACAGGAGCAAGGACTGGCTGGGAAGCCGGCACAGGAGAGAGGACTGACTGGAGAGCCGGCACCAAAGCTGGAGAGCCGGCACCAAAGCTGGAGACTGGAGAGCCGGCACCAAAGCTGGAGACTGGAGAGCCGGCACCAAAGCTGGAGACTGGAGAGCCGGCACCAAAGCTGGAGACTGGAGAGCCGGCACCAAAGCTGGAGACTGGAGAGCCGGCACCAAAGCTGGAGACTGGAGAGCCGGCACCAAAGCTGGAGACTGGAGAGCCGGCACCAAAGCTGGAGACTGGAGAGCCGGCACCAAAGCTGGAGACTGGAGAGCCGGCACCAAAGCTGGAGGCTGGCGAGCCGGCACAGGAGCAGGTGACTGAAGAGCCGGCACACGAGCTGGAGACTGGAGAGGGTGCTGGGAAACTGTAGAAAAACTAATAAACTGGGGTTCAGGTCTGAGAGAAAAAGAGGGTGACCTGGGTTTGGCAGCTGCCACAGGAGCAGAAGGTTGTGGAGGAGACAAGGGCCCAAAAACTGGAAGTGGCCGATCTGACACAGGCCAGATAGCGGTTTGTAGTTCATCTTCATCCGAGTCTAGATCCTCCCAGTCCTCATCGAAGGCTGAATCCTCCCACTCATCATCGGAGACAAAATCCTGCCAGACATCATCAGTGAAATGGATGGCGTCTTCTGCCTTACCCTCTCCATCCCAAGGGAGTTGCAGTTTAACAACAGAGTCAGAAGGCATGGAGGGCTTTCCCAAAGGCTTCCTGTAGTTGGGCTGAGTCATTCTGTAACGTTCACAACTAGGAACTGTTGTGACCGAGGATAGCCACTCCAAGGGGAGTGGATATGGTGGACGCCCAGGGGTGTAGCCATAGGTAATAGTAGGCAAAAACATGATGGTGATGAAGTTATAGCAGGTTTATTGCAGACGGAACACAGAAACACAAAAGGCAGGAACAAGCAGAATGGCTGATCGAGGAATCCACATGGTGAGGGAAAAAAGGGGAACACAGGAACAAAAGTACTCACTCAGGAAACAAGGTAACAAGGTTTTCAGGAACAAGACAAACAAGGTTTTCAAGGTTCAGGTTCAGATTCAGGTTCAGATTCAGATTCAGATTCAGATTCAAAATAGCAGGTCAGGAACAAACAGGATACAATCAATGACTCAGCACTGAGCAAAGCTCAGGGCGGGGTTTATAAAGGGAAGGTGATTAGGAAATGGGAAACACATGAGGGTAAACGAGGTGGGTGGAAAACACTGTGAACAGGCATATAACAGAAAACAATACACTCAATGGCTCAGGACCAGTCCCGAGAGCCCCCAGTGGCTCATGAGGTAAGTGCTACAATGAGCAGAACAGCACCACCAGAGTTCAAGTCCCGGGCTGATCCTGACAGTTCCACAGTGCATTGGACAGCATAGATTCTCCCATTAAACTTACGATGACTTATGATAGACACAAGATAGATTATCTAGATGTGAGCATTTTTTTTTAAACGATAAAATTGGTACACCCTATATAAAAAACCAACAGACAGGAACAGTTTAATACAAGCTCAGTCCCACCATCCACCACATATGTCTCAGGGGGTCCTGTATTCGCAAATCCTGAGAGTAATCAGAAATAATTCCAATAGAGCTACAGCTGAACTACAACTCGATACACGGGCAAAACAGTTTGCCTCCAGGGGGGTTACCCTGACAGACTTATTAAAGATCAGTTGGAAAGGGCACGCCTATACACTCAGGATGATTTAATACAAAAACAGTTGACACCCCCAAAAAGAAGAAGCCAGATTCTATTTGGACACCTTTCCATAAAAGGTATTGACTGGTGACTCAAATTGTTAGTATGATGTAGAGATTAATATTCTGAGACAATTTGGAACTGGTTTTCATTTTTTATTATTTGTGGTTTTTGAGTTATTAAGCTTTTTATTCAGCAGCTCTCCAGCAATTTCAGCAATCTGGTTGCTAGGGTCCAAAGTACTCTAGCAACCATGTATGGATTTGGATTGGTATATGAATAGGAGAGGGCCTGAATAGAAAGATGAGTATAACAAATAACAATAACAATTTGTAGCCTTAGATGTTTTTTAGACCCCCCATTTGAAAGCTGGAAAGTGTCAGAATAAGAAGGCAAGTAATTCAAAAGATATAAAAAGAAATATGAAGGTCAATGAAAAAGTTGCTAACAATTAGCCATTCTATAACATAAAAGTTTACTGAAAGGTGAACCACCCCTTTAAGATATGTAGGCTATAGATAATATTAGCATGTCAAGCTTGCCTTTAGTTATCCCTGGCTACATTTACTCCATATTATCAATAAGGGATCACAATATGCCTTAAACCATAACAGTTAATAATCGTTTCCTCATTATTTTACAGTGCCAGTCTTCTGCAAATGAATTCCCCCAATGTTCAGTGTGACTTTACATTTTTCTATACCATCGCCATAAAGTTAAGGAATTGCTATCATTAGGCCAGACCAAACCATATTATTTTTATGAAATACACTTTAATGATAAAAAAAGAATGTCACTTTCACAAGTGGGAGCACTGTTAGCAATATTTTACAAGAGAAATCCCCAAATCATATCTTAATTGGTTGGACAGCTGTAGTTTACATAACGAGCAAATGATGCCAAGTTTTTTTCCCCCCCATTTCTTTCTTCAGCTGACTGAATGTTAGTATGCATGGTGGACCTTTTTTAGGTCTTTTATTACTTGATTGCAAATCATTCTTCATTGCTGCCCAAATTTATGGAAGGACATTGCTCCCTGAGGTACCATATCCTTTCAGGTCTGTAACTGAACATGACTGATGGCTCCAGTGTAACAGTTGCTTATTACGACGCTCACTGAGCTATGATTGCTTCAATACTTTATGTTGGCAGATGTGTTTCCCTTGGAACAGCATCTCTGAGACAGAGGTCATTGATCAAACCCCCCTCTGGCTGTTCCATTATGTGCAAATTACAGCTAAAAGCAGAGAGGCTGAGAGGGAGTGTGTGTTCTCATTCTAGGAGGGGGTAGGGACTAATGTAATGAAGCAGAAAAAATATAACTAGATTGGAACAATGTTTTTATTATGAGAATTAACCCCGTTATGTGCTGGATCAGCAGTCCACTCTGGAACTACCAGAGAATATAAAGGCAATTTTTTGGGGTATAAAATGCGTTGGCCTATAATAAATCAACAACACAGATTTACCATCCTTTGCAATACCAGTCTGGAAATTACTTTCACATTATCGCCTTGCTTTCAGAGTTCAGTGTTAAGAATACAGAACAGGCATGAACAGCTTGACACTTAACACTGACTGAGGAGATGGATAAACAATAGACAAATAGCTTTCCTGGAGCTGAAAAGAGAAAGAATAATCTGATGTTACATCAGCTCCTACATTTCGGAACTCAGTTCCTGCACTCATATATATATATAACACGCTCAGGGTAATAGTTTAGACATGTATTTCAAGCTGCAGATGCAGCTGCTAATTTGACAGAAGATGTTAACCAAATGATCGGGTTGCTTCAGTTAACTTGGGCATTTTTAAGTTAAAAAAGATCGCATTAAAATGAGAAACAGGGATAGAAATGATCATTGAGCATTGTTATGCTAGGCAACCCTGCCAGGCACGTTGCCCCCCATCCTAGAATGAGTGTGCTTTCCCAAAAATGTGATTGAATGAGTGTGTGCCCATGTGTGAACAGGTGTATGCATGCTTTGTCTACGGGGAGTGCTTTACATCAGCAGGCAGTTAGGGAACATGGGCCTGGATTAGGTGACAGAAGTTGTACATACCTGACGCATCCCATCGCTTTGCCCTAGGCACGTGCCTTTTCTGCCTACCCATAGTTCCGGCCCTGGAACTTCCATCCGCTTAGCTTTGTCTCTGCACTGACAGGCACAGAGTTTACCTGTGTGCATACAAGAAGCAGATATTGCCACAAAATAAAATGTATTCATGCCAGTATCAACTCCATGTGTCTGCATACAGGCCAACTCCATGCCTGTCAGTGGATAGACACAGCAGAGCAGATGGGAGCACATCAGCTTCTCTGTGCCTCCTGAGAAGACACAGGTGGAGAAAAGCCGAGACTGAGCCTAGCATGCCATTAGCCTATCATGTCTTAAATGAAAGAAAGTTCCTGGGATGCTAAAACTGCAGAAAACATTGCACTAATCCCCTTTAATGTAAGCAGACACTCTCATAATATGCAATAATTAAGGCAAGCTAATGAATGGTGCTGTTGCTAACTAAGAGATACTGACATTTTCTAATTAGGAATGAGCAGGTTTTTGCCAGATACAGATCCGCCACATAATTTGTGCCATTTGTGCAAATGGTGGAGAGAAGCACCAGTTGTGCCATTGTCTGTACCATTGTTATTCCTGTTGAAGTCTGCTACAAGTCCTTCTATGTGCACCATACCTAATTTTTGCAGTAAAGGCATTGGGAATTCTAATACAGGTTATAAACTCATTTAACCCCTCCCCCCTCCATAGAATATTATTAGATAACCTCTACCTCAAAAATAAGTTGTCCTAGTAAGGGTGTGTTTTCAGTTAAATCTACCCATCAGTAAATACTCAAACACAGAGTGATGCTAACAAATACCAAGGGGGTTATTTACTAAACTCTGAATTCATAAATCCTTAATAATGTGTGATTTTTTAGTATAAAATTGGACTTTTAAAAAATCACAAATTTTTTGGAATTTATTATACCCAGAGGATGGAAAAGTCTGAATCAGAAAATCCGGCATCTCAGACCTGTCAAGGTTACTTATAAGTCAATGGGAGAAGTACCAATGATTTTTTGATGTGTCCTGGGTTTTGTGCAATACCCCGAAGATTTTGGAATTTGGGAATAAAAGCATAAGAAATCAGAGTTTTTGGGTGAAAATCAGATTTTTTCCTGCAAAGTGATTTTTCGGGAAAATGTAATAATAAATAAGCGTAAAAAACCTGAGTGGATTTGAATGGAGTTTGTAGCAGAAAATGTTGAGATAAAATCAGACTTTGATAAATAACCCCCAACAGTTCTCACTGGTTTCACATTGGAATTGTATCAGCACAATCTGTATCTTTAAATTGTATTTAAAGAAACTTTGAGTCACCAAAATAAATTTAATCTCCTCACTGATCAGCATGATCAGCATGTTCTTTCAGGATTCCCTATTAAAGTGTAACATTTCCCCCACATATTAAGACTTATAATGGAAATAATATTTAAATAAACATGAAATTTATTCTCAGCATCATCATTATAGCAGGTAGCTACCATTTATGGTACCCCCCTGAAGATGTTCAAAAGGATTAGAGTCAAAACAATTTATTCATTGAGTTAATAACAATTAATGCATGGATCAACGGCAGTTCAGAATGTCTAATGAATTTCAGCATTGTTAATCATTTGCATGATACTTATTGGATGACCCACACACAGAGAAATACTGTGGAGTACTGTCAATCATGGTGGTGTGAGCATTTATAACACAAGATTTCTAATATTGTAATACAGAATAAATAATGTCTAATGTAGATATAGTTTATTTTTAAACAAAATTGTATAAGATATTTAATGAGCTGGCAGAGATATAGAATATACTACATAGCAAAAACATGTGGGATCTAGGAACTGAGATGAACTTTTTCAAAAAGACTGGGAAATAATGATTTTAGCTAGGAATGCAATTTAAGTGACTATAAAAACCAAAATCATGTAGGCTTAACACCTGTTAGCATCTCAATATCATGTTTAAAGGGGTCGGTGACCTTTAAAAGGCTCTAATACATCTTCTAGGCAAAAGAAGCCCCCCTATAAGATATATTGGATCATTCATTTGACACCCAACTCCTGAATGAAGAGAGAATGAAGAGAAACAGATGCTGAGAGAGGAATAGTGAAGATAAACTTGATTATTTCAGAAACGGTACAGAATTGTTAACTGAGTATGCTGAAGCTAATATAACATTTTCAAAAAAAAAAGTCTGGCTAAGACAAGTCACGACTCCTTCATATACACTGAGTAAACAATAGTTTATCTAAAATCAGTTCCATGGTGAGTGCACATGACCAGGTAAAATGACCTGAGATTGCTGCTTACACAACAATATTACAATTTATTACACTTATTGGTTCAAGAAATAAAATGGTAAATTGTAGAATTACTTGGAATGTACACAGTGTGTCACGTTCAGCACCCTATAACCAGAACCCAAGCTAAGCTCCCTGGTCTCGGCTCTCACTTCTGCCTTTAACCGCTGCCTTTCACCTCGGCTAATCGGATGCCGCCAGGTCTTAATAGAGAGATGAGCAAAAGGGCACGATTGTCTCACCAGGACACTGGAAGGAAGAACACCACCAGGAGCAGGCAGGCCGGGCGAGCACAAGCAGAGAATCGTTAGACAGGCCGGAATCAGGATTGTAGAATGTAGAAGAGTCAGTGGACAGAGGATCAGGATTTGAAAGGTCAGAATAGTCACAGACAGGCAGGATCAGGATTGGAGAGGTCAGAGTAGTTAATCAGGCAGGCAAGGGTCAATACAATAAAGATCAGTAGGTTTCACAAGGAATATAACACCCAGGAACAAGCTAATTGAACCTAACAACAGGCAGTGTGCAGATATCTGAATTCCCCTTATATACATTTTGAATTTTGCACCATGCGTGATTACGTCATCACGCTGGCAAATAAGCTAGGAAGTGCACTGGCACGTGCACCATAGGATCCCAATACACAGAGGAGGAAGGAGAGGCACAGCGGGCGTCCATGCCAAAGGAGTCTGCCCACTAGACCACCAGGGAGATGCTATACCACAAAAATCATGACAGAATCTATTTAAAGTTCCGTCACTATTTCTAAACTTTAACAGGCAGTGGGTGTTATGTGTATACTCTACTACTCATTGTGTTCAAATTAAATCAAATCAAATCAAAGGTACACCTAGAGGGTTATTTATTAAACTCATTAAACATTTTAACTATAAAATCTGAATTTTTCGTGGCTATATTTATTTTTATGGTGCTCAATACACTTTGCTTACTGCTTTAATTTAGAAAGATCTATTTTTGGTATTTTTTTGCACCGAACAGGGTAAAATCTAAAACTGAAAGTAAAGTCATGTACGACTTCTTGGTTCAAACAAGCTCAATCAAATCAAATCACCAGTTTACTTAAAAGCCTCTGTACACTGATCCGCTTATCACAAAGCCTAGCAAAGTTGCAGCTGTGGGAAGGATTTTTTTGCTTCAGGGATGGCTTTAGTGGACTGCTGATTTGGTTTTGCCCTACTTGTAAAGGCAAAAAGTAGAGTTTACCTTCAGATTAGTTGTGCGCTCCATTGAACACAAAAAAAAAAAGAACACCATACATATTTCCTAATAAAAACAAAAGGCAAAAAGTATGTTCAATACAATACCAATTTCAGAGACCAATCAGAGACTTGGGGGGGGCACATGGGTCATATCTGTTGCTTTTGAATCTGAGCTGCATGCTGAGGATCAATTGCAAACTCACTGAATATTTATGTCCCATGCGGCCCCCCTTAAAGTCGCTGACTAACTCAGAGTTAGAGAGCTGAAAAGCAGGAAGTAGTGTTCTGGCTATTATGTTAGACATCCAGTCACTCCAGTCTTTATACATTACATTTTTGACTAACTAACTATATTAGAAAAATTTTTGGCTAACTAACTATATTAGAAACATTTTTTATTTTGCACGGGCTATCTATTTACACAGTTTTTATTTTCACACTGAACTGTTCTTTTAATATATGGGAGAACAGACCCTAAGCCTTCTATTATATTCTTGGGTTGGAGTCAACTACCTTCTAGTGTGATGCTAGATGAAAATAACAACTTAGACAAAAACTGTAGCCTTAACTTTGCAATTGAAAGGTTCATAGTTATTTTTCATGCAATAAGTAATTACACAATTTTCCTATGGCCCATTAAGATGTAATATCTTCAAACCCTGCCCTGTATTAAGCTGACCATATACTTGAAGGCTACCTTTACTTAGGGTTTTTAATTGCCACTTGCAGCGCCACATAGCCTTGGCAGCATCTAGATATTTTTGAATATATCATATTGAATATTTCCAACATTGTTAAATTTATGATGCTCGTCTGTTAAAATCATTGCTCTCTTTCTGTCACTTTAGAATCTAATTTTGTCCTAATTTGACTGGAGCTGTTCATGCAATATAATTAAAAGTGTATTTTATTGATTTAGAGAAATATGGTCTTTTCATTTCTTGTCATAATGGATTCCAAATTTGCTTCTCTTAATATATAGGGATGTAGCGAACGGCGGAAAAAATGTTCGCGAACATATTCGCGAACATATTCGCGAACTTGCGTCAAAAATGTGAACGGTTCGCGAACGTCACGAACCCCATAGACTTCAATGGGAAGGCGAATTTTAAAAGCTAGAAAAGACATTTCTGGCCAGAAAAATGATTTTAAAGTTGTTTAAAGGGTGCAACGACCTGGACAGTGGCATGCCAGAGTGGGATCAAGGGCAAAAATGTATCTGAAAAATACATTGTTGACACAGCGCTGCGTTTTGTGCTGTAAAGGGCAGAAATCACACTACGTCACTCAGGTGATGTTTCTGGACACGGAATGTGAAAAAGCTCATACAGCTAGGTGGCACTTGGTTAAAGACTGGGCAAACAATGCCTGCAAGGGCAACGTATACAGTAGTGGGTACGGAATATATTATTGCTGCTGTAAAAACATCACTCAGGTGATGTTTACGGACACGGAATTATTATTGTTATTTAGACAGAATGTGAAAAAGCTCACACAGCTAGGTGGCACTTGCATACCTCCCAACTGTCCCTCTTTTGACTACTCAGCCCCCTGTCCCTCTTTTGTACTGGAAAGTCCCTCTTTTCTCTGAACTGAACAGCCAGAAAAAAAACAGTTTCTAACTTAATTAGCTTTTGGCAGAGAGCTCAGAACAGCTAACAGGTGCAAATAAGATACTTTGTAACAATTTTGACTCTGGTTGGTGCTGGTAGTGGTGAACTACTAGGAGGAGCAGCACACCAGTCCCACTCCCCAACACAGCTAGACTAATAGCACTGGGCTCTTATAGTAGCAAAGTAAAAAAACAAAAAAGAATATAAAAGCAGTCCTTACAAGGACTATTGGGTTATTACAGCAGTCAGCAGATGAGATCAGAAGCAGTGCCCACAGCAGCTACATACAGAGCACTGCAGTAGAAGGTAGATTACTAGTCAGCAAAGCTAACTAACCTAAACTCACTGTCCCTCAAATCCCTGCAGAGTTCTGTCCCTACAATACAGAGCAGTATCAAGTAGATTACTAGCCAGCAAAGTTACTATCAACTGTCCCTCAAATCACTAAACAGCTCTCTCCCTACACTAGCTCTTCCAAGCACACACAGGCAGAATGAAAAAACGCTGCAGGGCTTCAGTTTATATATGGAAGGGGAGTGGTCCAGGGGGGTGTGGGGGTGGTCCAGGAGGGAGAGCTTCCTGATTGGCTGCCATGTATCTGCTGCTCTGGGGTGAGAGGGCAAAAATAAGCGCCAGCTAAGGCGAACCCAAATTGGCGAACGTTGCGCGACGTTCGCGAACATTCGGCGGACGTGAACGGTCGATGTTCGCGCGAATTAGTTCGCGGGCGAACAGTCCGCGACATCCCTATTAATATACAGTCAGTACAGTAAATAACAAAGAGCACTGTAATAACGTCTCATTCCACCCTAATAGGAGCTTCATATTATTATATGAAAAGGTCAAAACTTTTTTTGACTGAAGAAAATCATTCCATATAAAAAGAGGTAAACGAGCCCTGTTCAACAGAGTTTACAACTTACAAGCGTCTGTTTGGTGCTAGTCTAGATTGAAAAACTGTGGATGTAACCATTTTGTGAGTAAACATGAATTTCTGTTTATCCTTCTTTGCACTGCTAAACAGCAGCTTGAGGTGCAAACAAACACTGGACTTTGCCTTTAATAAGCTGCTTGTCTAACAGTAGCAAACAAAGACGTATTACATATAGTTTGTAGCTCAGAAGAGCTGATGCATAGTTGTGTTTTTATTATGAGTACTAGAGACCTGAAAAAACACTGCATTATTTTCTGTTCCTAATAAAAGCAGAACACATTCCTACAAAATAAAATGTTTGGTGCCTGTGTTCTCTTCATAACAGAGTAGTGGAAAACATCCCTAAAAGCTGTATTAGCTACCAACTCCCTCAATAGACTGGATTGTTCCTGATATCAGGCCTATAAAGGGGTAGGTTTTAAATAAGGTGAGTTATGTTTGGGCAGATGAGAGGCATGTTTAATATTACATGATATTTTGTAAAAAAAAAAAAAAAAAGAAATTGTGGTTGAAAATTACACTAAATTTATATTGTTTATCTTGGGAAATATACTTGAAAAACTCCTGAGGAGGCTTAGCTGAGAAAGAAGGTGGCAAATGTAATTGTGTTCTGCCTGAGAGCAGCTTACAAAAAGGGTAATACTGCTATGAAAGGGTTATAGAACATTATGATGTATTAGCCACATCCAACCATCCTAGTTGCATTTAGCAATCATAAAATTCTAAATAAGATATCTAGAAATCAATTAGAAATATCACTTCTGTGTCCTTTCCTTTTTGCTTCTGATTTGTGCACCTATCACCAAATGTTAAACAATCCAATATAGTTTCTTGCTTGAGTTCATAACTGAGGAGTTTATATACAAGATGAAAGTTTGAATAAGATTAAGTTTAAAAATGTTTTTTTTCCACAAAAATACAAATTCAATCATTGACTACTCCCGACAGAAAGAAACTCTCCCTCCTGTGCATATCATGCTTGTTGTAAGATATACAATGTCTGGAGAAAGATATTGGATGACTTCAGAATGTGGCATTTTCTATTTAGTTCATCATGTAAATTTCTTTTTGTATAATTTTAGCCAATGAGTAATAAGATCTGGGAGCACTGAGTTTCACTGACCTGGTGTCAATGGTGACATCAATCTTTTCAACAAGCCTCCTCTGTTGTGAGAGATGTAATTCATGTAAAAAGCAAAACAGTGGATGTTGCCAATAATATATTTCAGCATCATTTGAAAAATATATTGCAGTGTTTTTAAAACCTACTGTCAATGTTCAGTCTATATAAGCAACATTTTAGGAGCAAATGATTCTAAGAATGATTCATTTAATGATTCTGTAATAATCCTATTTGTTTTGTATAAACAGTACTATACCTACTTCAGTGTATCTCATTGGATACAGAAATGCCCATTTGCTAAGCAGGATCTGAAGTTCTACCCAGCCCCTACACTTTCCATGCTGGCCCTGCCCTCATGTTGCTCCCTGCACCACTGCGTCTCAGGATTTCAGATGACAATTTGATGCATTTGAATGGTGTGGTGTTTTAGCAGCTACTATTGCCCTTTACAGGTATAGAATGTATTATCCAGAATGCTCAGGACCTGGAGTTTACAGGATAGGGGAAATTTCCATAATTTGCTTTTCCATACCTTAAAGGAGAACTAAAGCTTAACTAAAGAAGTAGGCTAGAAATGTTGTACATTATGTTTTTGGCTTCTATACAAGCCCAAGGCTACCACAGCCCTTTAGTAGTAAAGATCTGTGTCTCTGAAGATGCCCCAGTAGCTCCCTGTCTTCTTGTTTGCTGATTTACTGCACATGCTCTGGGCTGCTTTCAGTTACTGAACTTAGGGACTCACTCACAATATACTCTACATACAGAACATTATTGTCACAATATACGGCTGATTAATAATTAATTAAGATTATTGGTAAATGGCAGCACAGAAACCAGTGCAATTAGCATTAGCATGTAATAATCAGTCTTGTAGCATCAGCTTATATTAAAGGCCAACTTCATTTTCTGCTTGATAATTCTCAACAGCTGTTCAGAGCCCACTGAGCTTGTGAGTGTCACATACACTTTCCAAGATGGTGACCCCCTGTGACAAGTTTGAAGTCCAGGATCATTGCTGCTATTGAGAAGCTGAACCTTTAGGCTGGTGCAATGAGTTCAGTATAGAAAATATGGCATTTTTAGTCATATTAATTTTTAGGGTTTTGTTCTCCTTTAAGTCTGCTAACAGTCATTTAAATATTAAATAAACCCAGTATAATTATTTTGCAACCAATATGGACTTTATTACCATCAAGTACAATATACTGTTTTATTACTACAGAGAAAAGGGAAATCACTTTTAAAAATTAGAAATATTTGAACAAAATCACATGCAAGTAATTATGCCACTCATTTATACAGGTAATGGATTCATTATCTGGAAATTCAGAAAACTCAATTACGGGAAGGCCTTCTCCCATAGATCCCATTTTATGCAAATAATCCAAATATTTAAATAGGATTTCCTTTTCACTGTACTAATAAGATAGTACCCTGTACTTGACCCAAACTAAGATATTATTAATCCTTACTGGAAGCAAAAACAGCCTATTGGGTTTATTTAATTTTCATGATTTTCTAGTAGACTTAAGGTATGAAGATCCAAATTACGGAAAGATCCATTATCCTGAAAACACTAGGTCTTAAGCATTCTGGATAACAGGTCCCACATCTGTACATGCCTCAAACCCACGTTAGCCCTCTTACCTGCAAAAGCACTGTATAGCTGGGTGGTTGTTAGTTCCTGATTTCCATTACAGATATGGGACCTGTTATGCAGAATGCTCCGGACCTGGGGTTTTCTGGATAAGAGATCTTTTCGTAATTTGGATCTTCATACCTTAAGTCTACTAGGAAATCATATAAACATTAAATATACCCAATAGGCTGGTTTTGATTCCAATAAGGATTAATTATATATTAGTTTGGATCAAGTACAAGTTACTGGTTTTTTTTTTACAAAGAAAAAAAAAATTATTTTTAAAAATTTAGATTATTTGGATAAAATGGAGTCTACGGAAGACAGGCATTCCATAATTTGGAGCTTTCCAGATAACAGGTTTTCTGATAATGGGACCCATACCTGTACCACCAATCTTGTGCATTTATAAGGCTTGTTTTGTCTTTACGTGCTACCATTATTTCACGTTTTTTTCTATCTCTGAATTCATGGGTCTTAGTTATATCCCCAATGTAAATAGGGACTCACATAGCGGCAGATTCACTAACCGGCGAAAACTCACCGGCTTCTCAGTGATCACAACACTTTAGCTAGGACAATGCCAATTCACTAAAATGCGAAGTTGCGTCCGGGGCGCCGAACGCTGGCAAATTTTTGCTAGTGTTACTTCAACAATTAAAGCGAAGATGCGCTATTGTTGGCTAATTTGCATATGGCGGGAAATGATAAAGTTGAATGCACATATATGTTGCAGCAAATACTTTACACTAAACAAGTCCAGGGAACCTTAATAAAATAAAATAAAGTGATATAATGCCCTATACATGAGCCCAGTGTATAGTTTATGTGCCATATGTTAGGAAATGTAGGGGAAAGCCGGTTACCCAAAAAAATGTTACGGACCTTTGCAGCCTATCACAGGGTTTTTTGACGCTTAGAAAATGTTTCCACTTAAAATTGAGGAAGTCCTGTGCACTCCATTGTACTTTGCCTGGTCTGCGCTGGCGAAGGCAAGTCTGGCGAAGAGGTAACGTTCAGTGAAATCCGCATCAAATTTGCAGAGTTACGTCCATTCAACAGAGCGAAAATTCACCTGGCGATAGAGTGCGTATGTTCGCTAGTGTCTGTCTCTTTCTCTAGTGAAGTTACTCCTGCGCCCATTAGTAAATCTGCGAATGACATCAAGCTGGTGAATTTTCGCCAGCGTTAGTCACTTCAACCTTTAGCAAATCTGCCCCATATTGAGAAGCACAAGATTTAGCCTGCCACATAAATCGAAATAAAAAAAATATAGAAAACCTACAAATGAACCCGTATGACACCTGCACAATGTTGAGTTTTGCTATAGGACAGAAATGTTATATTGAGAAAACATACCTCTGAATGTAAACAGCTAAGGACAGAATTTAAACAGCCTTAGAAACAGGACAGTTACAAACAAATACAAATTCATTAACTATAATTTATAATGTGCTAATGACCTTCCAATATGTAACCTGTATTTATGCCATTAAAAGCTGATTTGAATTAAAAAAAAATATATATATAAAAAAATATACTATGGTACTAAATTAATCAGTAATTTTGGCCAGAGTCTATAACAAAATGACCACATTTACTACAAAATGTGGCTGGATTAATCTTAAAACAAAACTACTGAAGATGCCAAAAGTCTAGAAATAATAATAAAACGATTAGATGAAGTTACACTTGGTTTACTGCGGTAGGAGAAATGCATAAAGCGTACTATGTAATATCAACGCATACATAAAACAGAAGCGTTGTATCCAAACCACTATATTAAATGAGGCTTGTCAGGCGCGCTTATTATGTACCAGCGTTTTGGAAACATTATAGAATTTAAAAAGCATGTTATTTATATTTCAACAATTATAATCTGTCACATTTAAAATCAGCAATTTAATAAAAATAATTCAAAATTGATTAAAATGCTAAATATTCCTCTAAGGTTTGCCTTCCGATGGCAAGAAAGTCAGTTTTCAAGCTGCTGTTCGGCTCATTGAATTCTTTAACAAAACTTGACTTCAGGATCCCTTTAATATAACATTTGTGTATCTGAGAAGTGTGAAGAAGCCTGTGGGCATTACTAATTCAGTATTGGGTTCTATATATATATATATATATATATATATATATATATATATATATATATATATATATATATATATATATATATATATATATATATATTTGTTACATGTCATTAATCTGACGTTTTGGCCCACATTAGGGCCTTTTTCAAGGATAATGTGGGCTGAAACTTCGAATTAATGACATGTAACAAATAAACACTACTTTGATTCACAAAAAAGTGGTAGTGTGGATCTTTGAACAAATTTATATGTCACTTTTGATCCAGCACCCAGATTTATCTAGAGAAGTCCGGATT
This sequence comes from Xenopus laevis, assembly GCF_017654675.1. Classification (NCBI taxonomy): domain Eukaryota; kingdom Metazoa; phylum Chordata; class Amphibia; order Anura; family Pipidae; genus Xenopus; species Xenopus laevis. The sequence goes on along the minus strand of NC_054371.1, from coordinate 144,800,858 downwards.
TGAGTGCGGCTGCTTTGAATTGACTATATATATTGTCATACTTACCTTGATTTCCTTTCCTGGTGCTCTCCATATTAATACACATGGGAAAGCCCCTGCCTCTCCTGATTAAAGAACTCACTCACCTAACCAACAAATTAGCAGGTAAACCTCCCCTGGGTGTCTTGTAACAAGTTCATTTAACCAAGGGAGGGAAACCCTGACAGGGAGAGTACCAGAAAAGTATAATCATGGTAAGAACGACATCATTTTCCCTGGACCTCCCCATGTCAATACACATGGGACATAGCAACCTTAATGTGCCTAGGAGGATAGTTATTCAGTAGACATGTATATTGCAAAATTACATTTATTTGACAGAAGTAGCAGATCTGAGAACACTGGAACCAAACTTAGAGTATTCTGCAGATCTGACATTCAACTTGTATTGGGACACAATGATGATGACCAAGAGGCTACTCTGCAATCACATAGTTGCATCACAATACTTTCATATATGTTCTGCCATATCCAACTGCTTAAACTCTTAATCTGGACCCTTGTTGATAAAAGTTGGAACCACAATCTCATCCTTTAAGTGGAAAGGAGGGGCAGAATGGAGATGAGGACAACATTCATAGGACCAAAGGCAAAATCCAGCTCAGTAGTAGAAATAGTCAACACCTGAGTTCTTAAAGTACGTACACTCAAGCCTTTCTCTAACCATGAAGAAACTCAAGAACATCTGCAGCTGAAATTAGCGCATTCAATTTGCACATCTACTGTTTGGCATATTTACTGATTGAAGCAACCTCTAAACAACCCTAGATGAGAGCCCCAGTTCTGCCTCTCAGCCTCCACATCGTAAGAGCCAATGGACCTGGATCTGGGTGTAGGAATGGACCCTGAGATAGCATGTGGTCCGAGACTGTAAGCTTCCAAGGATGGTCAATTGACAACCTGACCAGATCCGTGAACTAAGATCTCCAGGGCCATGCTGGAGCAATGCAGATCACACATGCCTGATCCTCTTTGAGTATTTTAATCACCCACAGAATCAGAGGTAGAGGAGGGGAGATATAGCCTAAATGGAACAACCAAGTCATTCAGAATAGGTAGAACCAGCCCACACCCTTATTCAGCTCAGCCTGGTGCACAGTCTTAGAGGCTCCGGCAACCTCACATCTGCTGTAGAACAAAAAAAGATTGGCACACAGGCATTCAAATTGCAGGGTATACCTGCTCGTTTATTGTGCGTAATGCAACTTTTCGGGGTCAGGCCCCTTTGTCAAGCATTTTTTTTGTTCTAAAACCAAGTCTTTGTCAGTGCATCAACTGCCAATGCCTTAGGATCCCATCTCATTGAGAAAAACTGGGGACACTTGGGGGCAGATTTATCAAGGGTCGAACTGAATTAGAGGGAATTTTCGAAGTAAAAAAATTCTAAATTCAAAGTAATTTTTTTGGATACTTCAACCATCGAATAGGATACTATGACTTTGAATTCGATTCAAAGTAAAATCGTTCGAATATTAGACCATTCGATAATCGAAGTACTGTCTCTTTAAAAAAAACTTCGACTTCGATACTTCGCCAAATTAAACCTGCAGAAGTGCTATGTTAGCCTATGGGGACCTTCTAGAGCATTTTTCTAAGTTTTTGGAAGTCAGTTTGTCTAAGTAAATGGAATACACTAAACTTTTGCCATCTTAGATATGTGACTAGGACCTTTGAAAATACCCTCGGGCCTTTGTCAACCCAAAAGGTAAATCCAGGAACTGCAGATGGAGAATGCTTACAGAAAACCTCAGGGATCTCTGATCGAACTCTCATGGTATGCATCCATTATGTCCAGGGAACACATCCAACCCCCTGGAGAGATTGCTGACTTCACTGAATCAAGAAACTTCATTCTGAAGTGTTGGATCCTCAACGCTCGATTCAATGCACAACCCCTCCTGTCATTGAGGGGATAAAGGACTAGAGAGGATATAGCCTGCAGCTGCCGGACATCCTTGGAGAATCAGGTGGTACAGCTAGGTGCAGCACAACTGTGTCTTATTAAAGGGGTCGTTCACCTTCAAATAAAATTTTATGTGGAGAGTGGTATTGAGACAATTTGCAATTGGTTTTCATTTTTTATTATGTTTAATTTTTGAGTAATTTAGCTTTTTATTCTGTAGCTCATAAATTTACATTCTAAGCTATTAGGTTGCTAGAGTCCAAATTACCGTAGCTACTGATTTGAATAAGAGACTGGAATATGAATAGGAGAGGGTCTGAGCAGAGAGAGAGAGAGTAATAAGTTGCAATAACAATAAATGCATATCCTTACATTTGTTTTTTAGATGGGGCCAGTGACCGCCATATGATAGCTGGAAAGAATCAGAAGAAGGCAAATCATTTAAAAACTATATAAAAAAAAAAAAAATTAAGGCCAATTGAAAAGTTGCTTTGAATTAGCCACTCTATATCATACCTGCTGGAGCAGTGATCCAAAACCTAAAACTCTAAAAGGAACAGTTCATGGTAGTAAAGGTATACCGGTATATAGCATGGTATATGGCATGGAACAACGATCTCAATGTTCAGATATCAGCTATATGGGTGATTAGACCAGTTACAAAAACATCTTTTATACCATACCATATATTATATGTATATTTCATCATAGCTTAGATACAAAATACACTTCTTTGTAAAGATACAGAAATAGGTACATTTCTATTTCTACACAACAATTAGAATAAAGCATCTGCAGTTTTGTTTCTATAGCTTACAAGGCTATATGTAATGACTGTGAGCAATAGCACTCAGAGCACTTTTAAGTATCTTTATGTAATGTGAAAATATGATCTTGAGTACCTACTCAGCATCTGCATTTGCATAAGTTATCTTGTAAATGATCCCCTTTCTTAACCCCCTGATACAAACAATCCCAATAAAACTTTCAATAATCCAATAATACTTTAACTTTGTTCTGTACCAGATAAATGTCTTATTGGAGTATTTATGTTTTTAATTGGCTTAGTTTTAATTTTATATTAAATCGCTCCAGCTGTGCTAGCAAAAACAATGAAGCAGGCATGGCTGGTTTTCATTCCTTGAAAATCCTCCAGAGGTGGAAGTAATTTTCTTTTAAGCAAAGGATTAAAGATCTTATACAGCAGAACAATACCTGAGCTTCATGCCCAACTATAAATATTGTCTTCCAACTGTTCCAAGATGGAAATACTCTTTTATAATGATTTTTCACAATATTGACAGAGTTGGCTATGCTCTAACGTAGCAATGTTTCATGTTACTGCCTTAAATTTGGTTTTATATGCTTCACATTGCTGTCCGACTTTTTCTCATGTAATAGACGGTTATTTATCATGCTACATGTCTTTCTGTTTAGTCTTTCCAGACATATATTTAAGTTAGTCAGAAACTCCCTGGGTTATGATAACAATGGGTCATTTATCAACACTGGGCAAATTTGCCCATGGGCAGTAACTAGGGATGCACCGAATCCACTATTGTGGATTCGGCTGAAACCCCGAATCCTTCGCGAAAGATTCGGCTGAATACCGATCCGAATCCGAATCCAGGATTCGGTTTGAGATTCGGTCAAGATTCTGCATTTTTCAGCAGAACTCGAATTCAGCCAAATCCTTCTGCCCGGCTGAACCAAATCCGAATCCTAATTTGCATATGCAACTTAGGGGCTGGTAGGGAAATCAGTGACTTTTTGTCACAAAACAAGGAAGTAAAAAATGTTTTACCCTTCTCATCCCTAATTTGCATATGCAAATTAGGATTCCAGTTTGGAATTCAGCTGAATCTTTCGTAAAGGATTTGGGGGTTCGGCCAAATCCAAAATAGTGGATTCAGTCCATCCCTATATATAGCCCACAGAGCTCTAGATGGATAGCCCTGAATTTACATTACAAGTATAGGACCTGTTATCCAGAATGCTCGAGACCTGGGGTTTTCCGGATAATGGATCTTTCCGTAATTTATATCTTCATACCTTAAGTCTACTAGAAAATCATGTAAACATTAAATAAACCCAATAGGCTGGTTTTGCTTTCACTAAGGATTAATTATATATTAGTTTGGATCAAGTACAAGGTACTGTTTTATTATTACAAAGAAAAAAGAAAATCATTTTTAAAAATTTGGATTATTTGGATAAAATGAAGTCTATTGGAGACGGCCTTTCCTTAATTCGCAACTTTTTGGTTAACGGGTTTCCGGATAATGGATCCCATACCTGTATAATATATATGCTACTTCTTACAGTATGTATTAAATTGATATTTCCGTATGAACGTAGAAAAAAAGACAAATGAAATTTATTTTTAATAACATACTTTATTTGAGCATCAGGTCCTTGATAAACATAATTTAACTAGGTTAAATGGTGTGGCTTTAGTTTAGTCCACTGAGCTACTGTGCTTACATTGTACTGTATCCTAATGGAAAGAGTGTTTTCTAAGGTACCCAAAGCTATATATGATAGGCTGTGTTAATTAGTCTGACAAGGCTTTAAACTGTAATCATTTCAGGTCATTGAGTAAGTAGTCTAAGTCCTGCTGAGTCTTTATAGATTAGTGTACATATATTGTTGGCATTTCCAGGTCACTACAAGCAATCTGTAAGTCAGTAGGAATCTCCCCAGGTTAGTAGAACTATAAAGAGGGACATCTGACATCAAGTCCAATCAAGGACTTTGTGTGCTATTTACGTTACTTCTGCAAGTTCTAGAATAAACCACCATGTAATCACGTATACCTATCTAATAGCAATGAGAAACAGAGTGATTCAATATACACTTTCCACCAGCTGTATACAAAACTCAAAGCAATGGGAACAAAGTCAAACTATCCCTGATTCAGGTGTGGGATACCCACAACTAACAGCTAACAACATGATACAGACATGCCCTATTATATTTTTTGGTCTCAGGTAGCAGACTCACTGGCATCTGCACTTAGGATCCCACAGTTAATTTCCTCCCCATGTGCCTTCTGGGTAAACGTGACCTGGTGATTGTTAACTATGCAAGGATAAGATTTTGTGGCGGTAAAGTCTGTGCCAAGAAATCCACCCTCCCACCTAAGACACCAATATAGAAATAATTAAGGAACCTCAAGCAAGTGTCATATGGTGCGGAGTCCCCTCAGGTATAGGGGAAATGACTGACACTGATAAAGTACCCAGTGAATTTAGTCATGTAGACAATATTATTAATGCCTCATCAGGGCTGGATTTAGGTTGGTTCATACTCAGACTGTTCTGCTGTACAGCAGAAAAGTCCGCCCCCAAATTCAGCCCCAAGTATCTGGGAGATTTTTTTCCCTCCACAAATTGTTATCTACCATATAGACCACCCAAAAGCTGCCCCCTAAAGCTGCCCCCAAGGCATGGACCCTCAAGTGCTAACATGGTAAATCTAGCCCTGTGCCTCATTCTCCATCGTATTAGTTGTAATTGATTGCTTAAACCTTATGTAAAAATAATGTGTGACCAGTGACATCAATTTAAAAAAAAATGGAAATAGCTGTGGTTATATAAAGAAATGATAATGATGGTAGAATAAGATTTGGAAATGGCTCCCTTTGCATTAATTACATTTATTTTAGGCATTCATCTATTTTTATGTATTCCTGCCCCAGTATGGAATCTAGCAGAACGCTTGTCATCTGTATATTACTTTAGCTTTAGGCAGCAAATATTTCTAGAGCCAGTGGGGGATTGTAGTACTTTGTACCAGTGAGAGCATTAATTACATTTAGGAAGCTTAAGGCAACTAGTATGTCACATCCCTTTTGAGAAAAAAAAAGTGTTCCTGTAATGATTTCTTAATATGCAATTTTTTACAACCCTAGACATTTTATTGCTAAAACATTTTTGGAGAAAAATAATGATCAATTATAAGGAAGACATACACTTCAAGTTCGATTAGATTTTTGAACTTCTGGACTAGATTTGGGCACCTACATGCATGGACAAGTTATTCCACGGGTCTGACTCTGAAGCTTTTATTGGCCTACTGTATATATGGCCACCTTTACTTAAAAATGAATTCCAGCAATAGTCCATGATATGCTTTAGAACCATTCTTGCATTGTGCCTTGGAGCATAATTTACTAATGCATCTCACTGGCAGATATACTACGGTATGTCGGGGCACAAAACAAAATTCTGTGCTTGTTTCAGAGGACCAGTGCATGTTCTGCAAAAGCTCCCCAGGCAGTTACACCACCACATGTTATTTTTGTTGATGCTAAATGGAATGGATCAATAGACATATCAATATCCCCATATACAGATTTAGTCTGATGCCATGATATGCTTTAGAACCATTCTTGCATTGTGCCTTGGAGCATAACTTACTATTGCAACTCATTGGCAGATATACTACGGAATGCTGGGGCACAAAACAAAATTCTGTGCTTTTTTTCAGAGGACCGGTGCATGTTCTGCAAAAGCTCCCCAGGCAGTTACATCACCACATGTTATTTTTGTTGATGCTAAATGGATCAATAGACATATCAATATCCCCATGTACAGATTTAGTCTGATGCCACTGTCTCTTCTCCCTTTTATCTGAGACAAATGAAACTCAATGGAGTTAGTGGCTAATAGTGATGGACAAAAAAATTCGGCAGACATGAATTTGCTGCTAATTTGCATGCTTCAACACAAGCGAATTAACTGCAGCGACAATTTGCTGGCGAAAAATCTGCCGCATAAAAAAAAAATGAATACCCTGTACATTTTATCCTTATAAATTGTGCTTATCCTTATAAATGGTGCTTATAAATGGAGCTTAGTGTCACTTGTCTGAAATTTGTGGATTATAAAAATGATTGTACCCCCCTTATAAAATAACCTAAGTGTTCCATAACATATTATGAAAATACTCGGCCTGCTACTAATAATATAACATAATATGATCATGGAACTTCTCTGTGACTTATATTAATTACAGGAAGGCCATATCAGATAGACTTCATGTAATAATATAACCGTACCTTTTACTTGATCCCAGCTATGGTATAATTAATCCTTATTTGAGGCAAATAATCCTAGTTGGTTTAATTAAATGTGTGAAACAAATCCAGATAAAGGAAAAGTCTCCTCAAACTACCTGCCATTTTACTATCATTTTGTAAATTCTCAGAAAAGACATGCTTTTACCAATATCTAATAAATTTGTAATGAAAATCGACACTGTGTCACTATATACTTTGGTATATAATGGTATAATATATATACAGTATATATATTATTATACATACTGTAATATGATTAAGATCTGAAAAGTCAGAGCTTGATGTTTATTTTATTAAGACAGTTCTAGCCTTTTTCACTAGAGGGCATACGAACCTTATTTTATGTCATCTAAGGGATCTGTGAGTCAATTTCATTTTGATTCATTACAACTGATCTTAACTTTTATTTTTATAAAATAGTTTAACAACTTACAGGAGAGGAAAAATCAAGTATCATTTATTTTTGTGATTAAAAAGAATCTTACATTCCCTTATTCTTTTAATGAAATATCCTCCTGCTCTTTGAAATTTTGAAGTTGTTGGAGATGATGACATACAAAAATTAATACCAGTATGTTATTCTTATTAGCATAACTGTACAGTACAATAGCAGTTTGTCTATGAGGCAGCAGCATATATCCCAACTTCACACATGAAAGTACTATGTCAATTTCTTTATTGAGTTCATCAATGACCTTCATGGAAAATCCCATGGGGAAAAAACTTGCCTGAAACTTCAGCTCCGGATTAACAGTTGTTCGTTTTAAGTATTGTAGCCAACAAAAACGGTATTCTTCACCAGTCACTGTTCTTCTTGGTGCCAGAGCTATGGTTTGAGGCCTCCTCTTAGTCTTAGTCCAGACCAAGCACCCACAGATAATGTTGCCCCAAGCTGCAGGATCTTAGTGCACCTATGAGATGCCATAATATTATAATGATATATATATATATATATATATATATATATATATTATATATATATATATTTTTTTTTTTTTTTTTTTCCTCCATACATTATATTTGTTATATTCCATCTTTACTAATAGCATTGGCAGCAAGTATCATTTTAATAAAATGCTGTGCAGGTGGCAATCCTACTCATGAATGCATGCAGCCTACCTGGGGGAATACACCTGCTAAAGTCTGAGATTTGAATAGAAAGGAATATGGGAAGGGTTTAATTTATGATGCAAAGGTTTCATAAGTCTGATTTTTGTTTTGATGAAAGAAGTGTGTATTTATTCAGGCAGCACTTCTTCTTCAGGCAGGAAGCTTAGGCCTAAGTCCACACCTGCCTCTGCGATGGGTATGGAGGATGAAGTGGGATGCTTTTGTGTTTTCCCCCTCCCTCCACTCATGAATACAGTGCTGCTGATTGCAAGCAGAGCTTTATTCATCGGGGGTTGCCGCAGGTCTCCATTCTCTGCAATTAAATGTAGAGACCTGTGCCAATTTCACAATGGAGATACAGTATGCATGAGTGCTTAAAATGTTCATCATATCTGTCCTGTAAACCAGATGCCATGATTTACTGTCATGACACTGTCAACGCCAGACCTGCTCTCAACACATTTCTCCCGCACACTATGAGTAAAGTCAACTCAACCACCCAGGAAAAACAAGTACTTTGGGATTTCACTGGAAGATCCAAGTTGGGTGATAGAGGATTAAAACTACATTCTAGCATGGGCATATATACAGTAACTGAATAACAGGAAAATGGCAATATCTGGCTTGCTACTCCATAATATTATTTTGGCAAACTCTGGAGTATAACACTACAAACAAAAGCAACTTCCTCTGTTCTTTGATCAGCAAACCATCTAAAGATAGGGGATGAAGTCATCACAGTTTCCAAGAGTAGACAATGGCTCTAGGCTACATCACATACATATTTATATTATATTACATATTTGCTGCATATTATTCAAATTACTATCAAACCTGACAGAAGTACAATATTTGTAATTTCATAAACATGCACTTTTCTCATCCGCCTTCAGTAAATAGATACTTAATGACACACTGGTGAAGTCTAATTGCCTGTGGATGAGACTCCCTCTTGCACATCCTCTTTATATAGATACTATCATCTTTAAATTTTATATTAAAAAGAAAAAATCGCATATAATTTAATTATACACACAAAACCCAGTGATGGATCCAGTTTTTGGTATAAAAAAATATACAGATGCCCTTGTGGCTGCCATCAGAGATTAAGCGAGTAGGTCTGAATTAAGGCTCAACCCTCACTTCTGAATAGTACATGTCGTTTTCTTTAACACCAGTTTGTTGTTTCTGGTGAGTTCTCAACACTTCAGAGAGTGCCAAATTGATAAAACTTTTAGATATTTTTCCTTTCTTATATAATTTTTATAATGTGCCCCTAGATGATTAGGAATCAGGTTGGTATCAAAGTAATAATAACTTAGCTTTGTTTGTTCTAAAACATATACATCATGAACAATAAATAAAGACAAGTTTTCCATCACAATATCAGCAGGCTGTGTGCCACTGATTTTCATATTTAAATTTTCCTATTTAAATGTACTAGGCCAGCATGGCTAATCAGGTTAGCATTGCTGCCTTTTCTGCCAATTCACAATATGTTCTGTCTGTGTGGGCTTCCCTTTGATGCTCTGGATGTTAATTGGCTCCTAATGAAATTTCATTAAATATAGTATAGTAGGAACCTTAGATTGTAAGCACCAATTATAATGATATTTGATGGGGACATATACAGATTTCAATCAGGAGGTATGAAAAATCCAATAAGTTAATGTCCGTAAGGAGTACTGATGTCTGTGTCCCACAAATCTTCATGCAACCTCCGTGTGACATGGTCATTGGCCCAAAATTTGCATATTACTTGGGAAACCAAATTAGAAAGAGATCCACTTTGATTGCCAGGCCAACTAACAGAACCTTTAAATAAGGTCCAACCTTACAAGCATGCAGGAATAAGAAAAATAATCAATAGAATGCTTCTGGAACAAACCTTGTGAAATTAGTGCATGGGAGGCAAGTATGTGACCCAGAAACTAACAAGCTCCTCCTATGAAGCAGAGAAGCCATATTAAATCTTAGTAAGTGCTCCAGATTCTTTATTTAATACCCACAAGTGAATATTAATAAACATATTAATAAGACAGAGTGGCAAAATATTTGGAATATTGTTATGGGATTGTGATATAGCAGGAAACCTTAGAGCAGTTCTTCCCCTGTTTTTCCCTGTACCCAGAGGGAATACAAGAGGAAACTATCTGCAACGCAAGGAATAAATACAGATGATTAAGCCAGCCAGAAACCAGGCAATGGTCACAGGCATAGTAGCAATGGACATAGGTTGACATGTGAATCATAACTTCGCGCCCTGAAAAATATGATGAAGCTAAGGCAACATTAACCAAACGCTTTATAGAAAGAGGCTATAAAAATGAGTTGATAAATAAAGCTATAGAGGAAGTTGATGTCATTCCCCGTAAAAACTTATTATGTCACAAACCAAAAGATTTTGGAGACCAAAAACTTACCTTCGTTTCAACTTTAATAGTCAGAAAATGGAGAAGATTCTTGAAAGGTTCTGGCCACTGATACAAACAGACAGACAATTTGGTCAATTGTTTAAGACACCCCCCCTTTTTTGCTATAAGCGAGGTCGTACCCTTAAAGATTTGTTATGTCCATCTGATACATGCAAAAAGAAAACTCTTTTTCAGGGTAAGAAGAAGGTAGGAACCTATCCTTGTTTGGGGTGCAACTGTTGTGCCGCTATAATAAAAGGCAGTAAAATCAACCACCCAAAAAATGGTTATGAAATTAATATAAAAACATATGCTACGTGTAAATCTAATCATGTCGTATATTTACTTAAATGCCCATGTGGCTTAGGATATGTAGGTCAGACATCCAGGGAAGTTAAACTGAGAATTCAGGAGCACAAAGGCAATATCAGGAACTTTAAGGCTAATACACAGACAGATACGTCTGTTTCAAGACACTTTTTTGAATGTAAGCATAATCCTATGCAACTGCGCTGGTGTGTTATAGATGAAGCTCCCATTGATAGTAGAGGAGATAATAGACTGAAAAGACTTTTACAGAAAGAAGGCAAGTGGATCAAGAAGCTAGGTACACTTATCCCTGATGGTCTCAATGATTCTTGGAGTCTGAAACCTTACTTGTAAAATTAATATCTTGACTCCTTTACCTTACAGACCTTGAAGTTGTGAGAAAAGTTAATGCAGAAATAACTACTATAACAGGGTAAGATTTTATTGTTCTAAAGTTTTTTAATTGTCTCAAGTATTTTAGCCTTTTTCTAAGGGTAGTTTTAGATGGTATTATCACTTTTACCTTTACATTTTGTATCTATTTTTGTTTTTAACAGGTTGGTGAAATTAAAGTACTCATTGATACAATGTACTTAATATTAGAATGTATTTGGCTGTTTCTCTACATTGTCTCGATTTGACTTGACAATATGGCACTTAATAATGTATACAATGTACTTTTTTATGTTTGTATATTTTTTATGACTGGACACTAACTTTAAAGAGTACATAATCACCTGAAGATTTGTGGATTGCACTTGAATCACCTGTGGATACAACACTGAACTTTTTGAGAATTTGCATACCACATCAGATTGGATGTGGAGATCTAATTGGCAGAATGGGTGTGTTTAAATGTTCACTGTGTATCTGTGTGTGTTACACTTGAGAAAGGGCTTTATTGGGCCCGAAACATGTTGTGTTTCACAGATTGAAATAAATAAGCAAAAGCAGTTAAATCTGCAAGTTTGAGTGCTCTCCTTTTACTTTCTACTAAGATTGATACCTTTGGATGCACGGTACATCCATACAAGAGGATTGAGGCATTCACTGCATAACCATTGTTGGGCTGAGCGCAGATTCCCCCATATTCCACTGACATGTGAATCATAAACCAGGATATCAAGAACAGACACACCTTTAGCAGTAGAAAAAGCTATAGGGTGCCACTTGACAACTTAGCAGAGTTTATTACTTTGCCCATGTAACACCTATTTGGGCTGCATAGCACACAAATAGTTAAACTGTCCAGCTAGCAGTAGAAGCATGGGTTACACTGCGACTTACACAACAGGGTCAGGGCCTTCGCCATGTGGAAGTGTTCCCTCTATGGTGTAGTGCAACTACATCCCCCAGGCTACTGTGCATACAACAAAAGATGGGCGCCAGGAGGTTCTTGCAGTAAAACAGAAACGGTTTATTAACTATGCACGAGGCAAGTGACCACAGGTTTAATACTCACACAGGAGCTGAGGCAATAGCACATTTCTCACACAGAGCTGCAGGCATTAGGCATTTCTCACAGAGGAAAGGTCTCCATTAGGCATTTGCAGTATTACACACTCATTCCCATCAATTGTCAGGAAAGCAGCTTCTACCCTACAGTCCCTCTTCACTGAGGTCCCTGACTGGAGGCAACACACAGAGCCTCTGGGAAGCTACTCCCTTACTGCTCTTTCTCTCTCACCTCTCTGCCTTTCTCTCCTAGAGAGACTATGACAAGTCTGCCCTAGTATATCCATTCCTCATTCACGGGGTTACCTGGTCCCTGACTTCTTCTCCAAAGCACATGGGCCTTTCTGGGCTTAGCTATACCCAGGCTCCCCTGAGCACACCCAGCTGGATCACCATCCACAGGCCAAAGAGGAAGTGGCCACTCCCCACACACACTATATAGCAGTGTAGCAGGGGAGTGTCATTCTCTCCTGGCAGATCACTCTAAGAAAAAGGTGGGGGCCTTAAAGCTGCAGGGCAGATTACCCCATAGGGGCCCCTACAACCATAAGAGACTAGCCACTGCCAGGTAATTCAGGAGAAATTATTGAGGGGGAATTTTATTACTAAGTGCCTGAGCTGTCATTCAATTTTGTACATTGTCCATATTATGTAAACATGTTGCTGTTTCAGCCATGAAACCATTGTTTTGAAATTATTTAGGACAGCAAAATTATTATTCACCCCAAATCTCAAGGTGAGAGGGCATTCCAAATCACAAATAACTGGCCTTCAATCTGGGCCACCTCATCCACTGCTTTTGGGTACTGTAGGTGGGACAGCACCACAGCTGGAGAATCATTGGTGTATATAATGAATTAATATCCTACTTAAGACTGCATTTGTTGGTCTTAATCGTTACTAGGGCCTCAGAGTTGTATGCAGGTGAGTGAAATGCACCTAGATCTGTGTTTATTTGTATTAGAAGCTTTAGAGCACATTGTTAAATTTACACTGGTATCAAATCAAACGGGTTTTGTAGCGGTATAGTAGCTCTCAACCCTATAACAGAGAAGACAGTTGCCTTATAAGTTTGCTAATAAATCCATATCTTTCTAATGTTTTTTTGCTCCCACCTCCATGCAAGTTTCTGTGGCGCTGCATGTGCTCCGTATGGTTTTGATTTCTTTGTTTCTAATGTTAAAGACCCAGGGGTGTCACAACTTTTAAGGCATGGATTTTCACTTTCAAAGATATTCAGTGTTTTCAGGCAGATACAGAAGCCCTGTGCAGAAAATAAATAATAAATCTGATTCCATGATGTTAGAACAGTAGTCGTTGGACATTTGCAGTGTAGGCCCACCTTTGGTCAGGCATCATCTAGGAAACTTGTGTTTTGCTATATTGGTCCTAGTATCAAGATTATCCTAGTTTTAAGACAAATATATTTTCACCCCAAATGTTATCCTAACTGACTTTCAAATGGCACATTTATGTTTATCTAGGCTAAATGCAAATAGGCATGTTTCCTAAATATCACCCTAATTGACCTTTAGGCTGGGCCCCCCATGCCACTACTCACAGACTGGAAACTACTGCATTAGGCTCATTTAAAGTTTTACAACTGTAAAATTAATTATAACAGTCAATGTCACATAATGTGTGTTCCTGTGTTAGTGACTCATAGTCAGTAAAGCAAATAGTGGTAGAGCCTAGGGCACATATACATTTATGAACTCAGTCAAAGTAGTCTAATCAGTTTAACTGGTCATTGGTATACTATTTTAAGGCAGAGAGAGATTATATCTAGATCCTGGGTAACGTATAACAATGAAGATTGAATCAGTGTAAAAGTCCTTATGAGGATTAGCCAGTGTAAAAACTGATATAAAGAACTGCAGTATGAACTGCACTGCACTATTGGTCAAGTGTAAGGTTGACTCTGATATACATTTTATAAGGGCTCAAGCTAAGTATAAAAAAAGACTGCATTTTAGCCCATTCTAATTATATAGGGACCTCCAATGCACTTGAATTTCCTGTGTGAATAGCCAGAGGTGAAGCTGTAAGCTAGAAGTGTTTACTAGTAACGCTACACTTCGTTTAAAAGTTACTGCTGGGATTAATTGCTTGGAAATATAGCATGCTGTTTATGAATAATTATTTATTGACTTTTGTTAAAAGGTAAATTCATGTTACTATTACAGCAAGCTGATAATGAGTTGTGATAGTAATTAAAGTACTGCACCACACACATATACCCACGCAGTAGCTCAATTAATTCTTTCTCTGTAGTGAGGTGCAGTTGTGGTTGAATCACTTTTAGAAACCTTTCTTCATTTTCTTGTATTTGCTTTCTTAACCATTATAAAATGACTGAGCCACCTAGTGTGACGATAACTTTGTCTTTACTCCAAGTGATAATAATGTTTTCTCAATTTTATTACAGTCTCTTGAGAATGTGACTGATTTGCATATTCTCTAACACTTAATTAACAATGTCACCTTCCCAGTGCCTTGAAAGCATTTTTTTTCCCCTCGGCAGGGCTCCAGCAATTACCTCCTACATTTTCTGCTGCCGTTCGTTTTATTACTTTAATGACAAATAATTGGACAGATTCAAAGTAATGAGGGTGAGAGCAAAAGGGCTGTTGCATAGGAGACAGCTAGACTGCTTTTTACAAGACAGTTTTAGTGGTCTCTAAATCAGTCAGACAAGCAGAGTAATGATTGCCTTGCTATAATGAGGCGCAATTAAGAACCACTACAGCAAATGTCAGTGCAAACTGCAGTTCATTGAACAATAACCTTTGCCTTTTTTGCAAGAAATGAAATCAAAGCTTAGCTGGCTACTCCAAAAAATGTTCAAAAGTTGCATCATGTGTCAAATCCTAAAATTACCCATCTCGATATTGCATTTAGTATGTGCATCACTGTAATTGAAATGATGACTTTGCTAAATAGAAGTAATGCTTAGAAACAAGGATCTGCTGATTGACTTCAATGCAGTAACTAAATCAGGAGGTCCTATGTAGGATACTTCAATCAGGCAAAAACTATAACTGTTAGACATATAATGAATCCCTGAAACCCAAGCTGTGGAAGATGTCCTAAATAAACTAACTTCCAGTTAGAATGCAAGAGTATGAGACGGCCAGATAGATCGAAGCACCATCTCCAGAATAAGTTGCATATGGTAGAGCTAGTAGGCTAAGACAAAGCTAGTCCGTCAAGTTGCAATTGCTGTAGATAGAAAAGTAGCAAATCAGGGAGTTGTTAATTTTCCCTTGTAGGAGTTGGAAGCTGCAAGGGAGATGTGTCTAAACAGAGAATGGTCTCTCTGTTTTGCTGTCTGGCCCTGGAATCTAAAGGGGCAAATTTATTAAAGGACGAAGTGAATAGCGCTTTGTGACGACATTTCGGTACTTCGATGATTTACTAAGGGGCGCAGGCGTAACTTCGCTAGCGAAAGAGACTGACGCCGGCGCTCATTCGCACTCAATCGCCAGGTGAAATTGCGCTCTGGCGAAAGGACATAACTGCGAAAATTCACTAAGTTACGCCTTTTACTAAACGTTACCTCTTGCGCGAGACTTGCCTTCGCCACCTCAGACCAGGCAAAGTGCAATAGAGTAGATAGGACTTCCTCGAAATTTAGTTGAAAATTTCCTAAAGTCCCAAAAAACAATTTTTTCCTTTTTTCAGGGCGATAGGCTGCAAAAGAGCGGATTTTTTTTTTGGGGTTACTGGCTTCCCCCCTACATTTCCTAACATATGGCACATAAACTATACACTGGTCTCATATGTAGGGCCTTATAACAACTTTATTTTATTTTATTAAGCTTGCCTGGGCTTGCGTAATGTATTTGCTGCAACATATACGTCCATTCAACTTTAACTTGCACACATGCAAATTAGCCAATGCTAACGCAACTTCGCTCTCCTTGTCAAATTAACGCTAGCGAAACTTTGGCAGCATTTGGCGCCCTGGACGAACTTCGCATGTTAGTGAATTAGCGTTGTCTGAGCGAATTTTCGTCTGGTGATGTGTTGCTCTGCTTGTGAAGCCGTTTGCCCATAGTGTTCGGGGAGAAACAGGCAATCCATTCCATTGGTCCAGTTCACATGTTGGAGCTCAGATTTCACAGGATGGCTGTCCTATGGAAAAGTATTTAATCATAGGTAAGTGCTAGGAAGGTCTCAGGTCAGGGCACAGCAGGAAGGTTACCTGTCTAGGAACTCCCAGAGGGGCTGGGGTGCTGCCTGTCACTGCAAGGAGTAGAGGGAGATGTGACCAGGTGATTGAGCCTAAAGTGATTGAGGTACTGCCAGAAGGTGAGCCAGGCTTGAAGCTGGTGAACTTCTATCCCTGGGGGGGGGGGGAGAGAGTAAAATGGGCTTAGTAAGAAGCCTGAATATTCCTGAGTGTGGAAACCAAGCTGTATGGTGAGATTGAATGCATGAAGCTGAAACACTGATGAACTGTGTGCTGTGACTTTATGTTGGAAAAAGTCCTGAAAAAGTCCTGTGTTTTTTGCCTTAAGATGCCGTGTCCATGTCTTTATGCTCCTGATCCTCTGCTTTCCTGCCTACCATAGCTAATTTGCCCAAAAATCATGTGTACAGGCAGCCAGCTCGTTGCAACTGTGATATATTTTGAATTTAATTAAATATCTCTCTTTACCTGCCACCCTAATTTTCTTACTAAGGTTGCAAAGAAACTGAAGAATGCTTGTATCAGAATATTCAATATGAAGAAGAAAAACAATTAATTTATATCATATATATATATATATATATATATATATATCTATATATATATATATATCTATATATATATATATATATATATATATATATATATATATTTATATATATATATATATATAGATATATATATATATATATATATATATATATACACACACACATAGGCAAAATATATATATATATATATATCCACATATATATCCACATATCCAATATGAAAACTAAATATATATCCACATTTAGTTTTCATATTGTTTGAGCAATACTGCCAATATTTATATTTATTTAACTATTATTTCCCCCTTTATTTACTTTATGCAACACTTTACAGAAATTATTTATCATGCACATCACCCACTGCCCCAGTGGAGCTTACAGTCTATTAATATCACACTTATCTAACACACTAACCCCCATATGTAATAAAAGGCACCAAGAGGCATATGTATTAACAATGTAGAAATAAACCATCACTGATGATGTTGCCCATAGAGTTTTTTTGACAGGCATGGTTTTGCTGCGAAATTACACACTTCACCAACTGCAAATTTTTTTGTAAAAATTAGCCAAGACAAAATGTAGGCTGTTTGCACTTAAGTGTCTTGAGCATTAAGTTAGCTAGTTGGCTACTCTGTGCATTTCCCATGGGCTCAAAATATTTAGAAAAGTGTTGGAGGTTATTCCGAGTCGAAATATCCTATTAGACTTTACCCGTTTTTCTATTTCTACCAAAGTGGGCTTATTTGAAATTTTCCAATTTGATGAAATTGCCAAAGCGGGTAGCTGAACAAATTTGCAAATAAAAATGTGCATGTCGCATATTGCAAAGCTTTAAGACCTGCTTGAAGGCGACGTAAACCTTTGCAGCAAACATAACAACTTTTTCATTAAGAAGTTCTATCTCATACACTGCTATCACAAATTGTAAAATACATAATAACTATCCTTCTGTCGTGTGAGGTGTAAAGTGTTCCCAGAAGCAAAATTGTTCACTTTGCGAACATTTATTCGCATTGCGAATGGATTGAGAACGATTTTTGAATCAGTGATCAATATTACATTCCCCCCATAGATGCATCCACCATTAAATTGAAGAACTTAAGTTGTAAACATAACTATAACGTATAACAAGTAAATATGGGATAAAAACAGTTGGGAGGTTATAGCACAAATGAAAGTTTACTTCTTTGTTAGCCCCGAACTGCAATAGGGGACTGCTTGCCTAAAGAATTTAAGTTAATTCATAGTTAGAGCTCAAGATTAAAATCTAGAGCTTAGGAGGAGCAAATCAAGCTCTGCAAAGTGGGGGTAAGGCAATCAAAAACACAGTAGGTCAAAATGTTCCTTAACGGGTGTAGCCAGGGACCCGTTCTTTATTTTTTAGCTGCTTATATGCCGGTCCATGAGGATCAGGCAGATGGAGCTCCTAACAAGCTAATAATATACTTTTTATTAGTATGTTCCATTGGGTAATCCTAAATAGTTTGCCATTTTAAGAACTAAGGGCCATCCTGTGGGATCCTACAATTCATGGTGCACACAAACAAACCATGCATGCAGTGTTGGACTGGCCCACCAGGATCCCAGGAAAACTCCTGGTGGGCCCAGGTGTCTGTGGGCCCTTGTGCTGCTAAACATTTGGGCTACTTCATGGCCATTCCCTATTTCTTTTAGAACAAAGAGGCTAAATACATATAGAATCTATTAAGAGGAATAATAGATTATAGTATGTAAAGAATAGAGACTAGGAGAATAGAGGTTGAGTGAGGAGAAGAAGAATAATAGTACTGAGAGTGGGCCCCTGGTCTATGGTTCTTTGGTAGGCCCCTGGTGTAAGGTTTTTGGTTGGGCCCCTGGTCTCCCAGTCTGACCCTGCATGCATGTTAGGTCACGTGAGACAGTTAACGGACAAAGTTCTGTCTTTTACTTTCAGAGAATATCATAAAATGGTGGATCAAGGGAAAAGATGTAAACGTGCAATATTTACTGATATCTATATTGCAGTTTAGTAAGATTCTTAAATAGGCTATTTAATATGATATAAGTATTAATTTGGGGTATAGTTTTCCTTAAAAAAACACGCGCAGATCCACTTTTAACTGCAGTGGTCAGAGCCCCACTATCTACCCTTTGGCTAGTAACCTCATTCTTTACTTGCTTTTTATAGGTCTAGATTAACACAGTGAGTAACGAAATGTGTGCACTCTCAGGACTTCAGGTGCACAGTTTGCTTCTCCCTGCTGTATTTCCACATATGACAGCATGCAGAAAAAAGAGGAAAAACACTCAAAGTTAAAGCAACAAATTATTTATTGTACCAGGTTTTGGGGGTCTAATCCTCAGGGAAGTAGAATTGTTCACTGTGGTTTCTGGCACAATAAATAACGGATGCTGTGAGTGCTCTCCTTCTTTTTTCTTCGAGCATCTTTAGAAAAACTGGGAATTGTTTTAGGTACCAGCGAGACAGCCTTTCAATATAAGAAACACGAAGAACACAAGGCATGGAGTTCACTGTTGTAAGATTAGTGTGTCTATAAACCCTAAAATAATGTAGATCAAACAGAACAGCGACATCTTATGAAAGGAGAATTAGCAATTTACCTTAATAAGACTAGAAAGAAGCTTGCCTGGAGCATAAATGAATATGTATTCATTGCTGTAGCGCGTATACTTAAAGATGCATTACTAACCTTCTTCAAAGAAGCAGCAGCTCAATTTCTCTTTTCAGCCGTGCCTTTAGAAACAAGGGATCTATGAATAGGCCAGTGTATTTGATCAAGTTCAATACAATCATTTGGTGTGCAGGTCCTTTATTCTTTGAATTTAACAGTCAGTATCTGGGTGAAGAGTTCAATTCCTTTGAGATGCATAATTGAAGACAATAATGAATCTAGGCACTTTAACACTGACTGACTTCTTACTTGTGGTTGACTTTTTGTGATTCTAAT
The DNA here is from genome assembly GCF_017654675.1 of Xenopus laevis. Classification (NCBI taxonomy): domain Eukaryota; kingdom Metazoa; phylum Chordata; class Amphibia; order Anura; family Pipidae; genus Xenopus; species Xenopus laevis. The sequence continues at coordinate 144,780,848 of NC_054371.1, read as the reverse complement.
ATCTGGTATTAAAACATGAATAACTGAGCTTGAAGTATTAAACAAAATGGCGTTTTTAAGGGGGACTGGTGCCTTTAATGGAGAAGGAAAGGGAAAGGTCTATATAAATATACCAGTAAACCCTCAAAGTAATGCTGCTCTGAGTCCCCTGTCAAAAGAAACACCACATTTCTTTCCTTCTATTGTGTACACATGGGCTTCTGTATCAGACTTCCTGCCTTCAGCTTAAACCTCCAGGGCAGGGCTTGAACATGCTCAGTTTGCTCCTCTCCCCCTCCCTCCTCCTATCCCTGCTGTAATCTGAGCCCAGAGCTATGAGTGAGCAGGGAAATTCAGGCAGGAAGTGATGTCACACCAAGAAAATATGGCAGCTGCTATCCTAAACAGAGAGCTTCTAGAGCTGTTTACTCAGGTATGGTAAAGCACTTTACAGAATAAATAGTGTTATAGCTTGCACTATTGTGGCGAATATATTTGCAATAAACTGCTTTGCTAGCTTTCCTTCTCCTTTAATGCTATAGTTTGAACAATGGATACATACTAATGCAAACTTAAGAGGTGCAGTTTACTGATTAAGCAGTAGAAGGCACAAGTAATCTACATTATGTCCGAAAATACCAATTATACCAATTATTTTACAGCTATGGGATCTGTTATCTGGAAACACGTTATCCAGAAAGCTCCAAATTACGGAAAGGCCGTCTCCCATAGACTTCATTATAATCAAATATTTCAAAATCTTTAAAAAAGATTTCCTTTTTCTCAGTAATAATAAAACAGTATGTTGTACTTGATCCAAACTAAGATATAATTAATCCTTAGTGGAAGCAGAACCAGCCTATTGGGTTTATTTAATGTTTACATGATTTTCTACAAGACTTAAAGGGATATTGTCACAGGAAACATGTTTTTTTTCAAAAAGCATCAGTTAATAGTGCTGTTCCAGCAGACCTCTGCACTGAAATCCACTTCTCAAAAGAGCAAACAGATCTTTTTGTATTTAATTTTGAAATCTGACATGGGGCTAGACATTTTGTCAGTTCCCCAGCTGCCCCAGTCATGTGACTCGTGCTTTGATAAACTTCAGTCACTCTTTACAGTGGGAAGGTATCTAAATAACAGCTTCCTAATACAAGATCACACCTCACTGGTAGATCTAAGAACAACACTCAATAGTAAAATCCAGTTTCCCCTGCGACACATTCAGCTACATTGAGTAGGAGAAACAACAGCCTGCCAGAAATCAGTTCCATCCTAAAGTGCTGGCTCTTTCTGAAATCACATGACCAGGCAAAATTACCTGAGATGGCTGCCTACACACCAATATTATAAATCGAAAAAAATACACTTTCTGGTTCAGGAATTAAATTTTATATTGTAGAGTAAATTATTTGCAGTGTAAACAGTGTAATTTAGAAAAAAATAAATAAAAATGACACCATAAAAATCATGACAGAATCCCTTTAAGGTATTAAGATCCAAACTATGGAAAGATCCATTATCCGGAATGCCCCAGGTCCCGAGCATTCCATACCTTGTATTTCTAAACTGGTGATGAAAGTTTAGGGGTTACAGCAGAGCCCTGTACTCAGTGTCGGACTGGCCCACAGGGATACCAGGAAAACTCCCGGTGGGCCAAGGTGTCAGTGGGCCCTCATGCTGCTAAACTTTTGGCCTATTTCATGGCCATTCCCTGTTTCTATGAGAACAAAGAGGCTAAATAGATGGAATAACAGATTATAGTATGTAAAGAAAACAGACTAGGATAATAGAGGTTGATTGAGGAGATGAACAATAATAGTACTGAGAGTGGCCCCTTGTCTAAGGTTTTATGGTGGGCCCCTGGTCTAAGGTTTTTGGGTGGGCCCCTGGTGTCCCAGTCCAACTCTGCCTGTATTTACTGCCCAAGGTGCAGAGTGCAGCAATGTCCTGGGCACCCATCAGCTCTCTTGTGCTTGAAGCTTTAATAAATGAGCCCTAGTATAAAATAACAGCAACAGTATTTTCACTAGTCTTGACTAGTGATTAGTTGTGACTCTTGATTATTAATATATGTATTCCCAATTCTTGTATACATGAGTTTTATGTACCATCTGTAATTTACAAATTGAATGCACAAATAAAAGTTTAGCAGATCTCTTAACTAAATATTGTTTTTGTAGTTTTCTACATTTTAGTATCATCGCATAGGTACAAGAAGGGGCATGACGGTGTAGCTGAGTTATTTATTATCCACACTTCATTTAATTTCAGCGTTCATTAAGATTCCCCTTTGACATAAACTACTGTGTCTCGGTTAATCCAATAAAGATAAAATATAGCTCAAAGTCTGGTCGATCTCAGCATTTTGGTAATTATTAAAGACTATTTCACACTGAATCGTTCAATCGATGCGCATTGCCCCTGCTTGTGATAGTTCTTCTCTTTGAAAGTATCAGGCCAACCAATGTTTGGAGGAAAATTCAGCCATTTTTTTTTATCAGTCCTTGGGCCTTAGAATCAGTTCAAAGAACCCCCAAGCCATCATAGGTTTAACCTCAAAGGCTGGCGCTCAGCTTTTGATGTACAGTGCCATAAAAAGCTATTTCTAGCTAGGCAAGTGTTCACTAGTAGTCTATTGAATAAGCCTTTTATCAACTTATCTGTATGCACCAAGCACCTGCTAACAGTTCAGAAGAGAGAGCATGCTGTCTTCTCATGAACTGGATGTTGCTTTCATTCTGCATTCTAATTTCACATTGTCTTCTGTCCAGTTCCTAGAGACTTTATTTTAACCTATTCTGAATAAGCTGAAACGTGGGATTCAACAAGATTTCTTAATGTCATTTGGCGATTACCTGTGCCCAAGATTTATTTTTGTTCCTTTTTGTTATATATATATATTTTTTTTTTATATTGCACTTGTCACTGTAATTTGTTTTTTTTTAATACAATCAGAGCTATTTTGGTAATTGTCTACACATGGTTACTATAATAACCATTTTGTCTTTTGGGTGGATGTTTAGTCACCATTATCACTGTTTGTCTGATTTTCCCGGAGGTAGGTCACATTAATATTAGCTTATAATATTATAATATTAGCAGTATTTTACATACAGGTATGGGACCTGTTATCCATTATATACCTTTTAGTGGTATATTTTAGTGGCAAGCACTCCAGTTGGCAAATAGCATGAATACAAGCACAATCAATTGATACAATAAAGGAAAAAAACTATGGAAAAAAAAACAAATGAAAAAGTAATGTTTATTTTATACATTATATATGTATTTTGTATACGTTTCCCTTCATTGTGCATTTTGCAAATTTTTGGGTCGCTCATAGACACCTCACCACCCCAGAACATTATAGACATTTCAATGTAATCTGGAAAATGATATATGGAGAATTCTCTATGCATAGCTCTCCCCCACAGTGAAATATATAGATGGGTGAAACTTTAGACAAGGAAATGGCACAATGTAGAGATGCAACAGTTGCATACTGGTGTCCAGTTAACTAGAGCAGCGTCCCATCACTACACATACGATTCCATCATAGGTTAGAACAGGCCAGAGTACAACAGAAAAGAAGAACAAAATTCAAGTGAGATGAAGTCAGGGAAGATAGTGATTGTCCATGTACGTATTATATGTCAAGTTCATTTATTAAATTTGAATAGTAAGGAAGGAGGATATTTTACAAGTACAGGGCAAGCTTAGGGCAGATGGCAAGGCAAACACAGTCAACAACACAGGCACAAAGACAGGCCAGGCAGCAGACAAACAGTATCCAAATATGAGGACAGAAAGCAAAGCTGGAGAGTCAGGACATGGGGGACAAGGGCAGAGCAGGAACAGGCAGGATTCAGGAGCAAGGTTTTCAGAAGGCAGGATACAGCAACAGATGATCTAGAGGAGCTAGGAAAAGAACAAGAGACGTGCTTAAACAATTGAGCTATTGCTTTCAGTAGGTCAGCAGAGAACACAGATCAGGGAAAAATCATTTAGATAAATTGGCAGGCTGAAGCAACACTGCCTCCTGTGGACCAGTTTGTAGGAACAGCAGCCAGTACATCTCAGGTACCTGGTTCTAGACCAGGGATTTCCTGAAATCTTTTTTTCCCCAACAGGTTTACTTCCCAGAACTCTACTAGTACTATACTAGTAATACTAGTAAAGTCATATTCTTTTAAGAATAAGTAAACCTTAAAAATAAGTGAATGTAAATTGATGAGAGTGCTATTCTAAGCACTTTTGCAATGTAAATTCATTATTTATTCATTTTCAATTCCAAGATATTAAAAGATACACATACTGTGAATATGAATGGATTTTGTTATAACAAAATGCTGGTTATTTTTCGACCAGTCAAGGAAGTTGTTAGGAGAAAGAAAGAGGGTTGGTCTAATGTTCTTCTACTTGGGAAAAAACTAGAAACCTTTCTCAAATCTTTCCTAACCAGAACATCAGAACTTTCTTTCTCCTGACAGCTTCCTTGACTAGTTTAACATTCACTAATTAAGGTTTTCTGATCCTTTAAATCAACAATATAATCCATAATACGTTTTAAATAATATTGAAGATCATTATTTCCTAATTTCTACATATTTAGACACATTTAAATATAACAATAAAGGTACTTGAAACCATATATATTGCCCTCAAGACTGCATTAAAAAAAGTTAATAGATTACATTTAAGGACATGGTAGATAAAAAGGTAAAAATTGTATAGCTTTTCATTTAATTCTCTATGGATGTTGAGTGTTTTTTTTTGAGCTGTGAATACAATGAAATGTTTGATCTACAGTATGTCCCTGCCAACCACTCCTGTCATTTTAGCAACAAGCAATAATACAAATTTATCTGAAGACCTAATAGCTTTCCCTGCGTAAGTACACCGAGTACTAAGCACCACTCTTTCATTGGCTTTCTACATATTTCATGAAAAGGATGAAAAGAAATGAATTTGAACATCCAGCTTGCATCTATTAGTGGAATTGCTGAAGGATTCTGAAATTTGGAAATGCATTCTCATCAAAAGGTTTATATTGTTGGTAACTTTTATCTTATTTGACCGTCCCTGCTCAGCATAGCCCATTTACTTCACCATGGCATGTCTTTGGTTTAAAGGTTACCTTGTTATTTTGTACTAATTCCTATTATGTAAAGAATTTCCATGTAATTTATGCTTTCCACTGTTTTCCATATGTTTATTAAAATGTATCCCATAAAGGGCACATTTTAAACTCACTGATGTACACATGCTAATTGGTGATGATCGAATCTGTCCGGTTTCAATTTGCCAAAAAATTCGCAAAACTCCAAAAAAAATTGTGAAATATGACACGTGCAAAATTTTTATGCGCACAACAATTTTGACGCACGGAATTTTTTCGTAGTGCCCAATTCTCCACAGGGAATTTTTCCCGCAGTTTTCACGAAAACATATGCAGGTGATGAAATGCGGAGATTCACCACAAATCCATGCCTGGCGAATAAATTCCCCCCTCACTAATTCTAATTTACAAAATGTGACCAGATGCAAATTACCCCAGGGAATGAAATTAAAGTGTCCTTTTTAAAAATAAAAAGACTAACATTGCTTCACACAAAAAGGGGGACTGATCAATGATCAAAAATCCGAGTTTTTAGATATTTATGATTAGTGATAAGTGAAACTTTATAGATTCGCTTTGCCAAAAGATTTGCAAAACTACAGAAAAAAATGCACTGGGGGTCAATGCCCATTTTTTCTCAAGCCAAATGAATTGGCGTTAGTGGGTGGTTTTTCTTGTGCCAAATGTATTAAAGGAGTAGCCATTGGTCTTCATTTTTTATGGTTCGTCAGCTCTCCAGTTTGGTATTTAAGCAGATATCTGGTTGCTAGGGTCTTATTTAACCTAGTTTTATTAACCAGGCAGTGGTTTGTTTCAAATAGTATATTAAAGTTTAACAATAAACAAGTGGAATTTAAATGATAGCTTTTTAAGATGCAGTCTTGAGAAGATGTGTTTTAAATGACACAACAAACAATTTGTCCTCAGTAAATAGGGATATAAAAGGGAACTAATATAAGTCTCATTTAAGTTATCTGCAAGTATAATAATAGTAGAGGGAAGTGAAGAAATGTGTTGCTTTTTTTCGCCTCTTTTTTCCTTTCTTAGCTTTTGGTGTTTCACTAGTTTTTGTCTTTTTATTTCAGAACGTCTATCATTTTATGTAATAAATTAGCTACAGCATATTATCCGTTTTGGTTTTTATCCAAATACCTTAGTAGAATTTACTGTTTCTTAAATTAATTTTGTTTTTTCTCTGGTTTTCTCTAACTCCTGTTAGTTCTGTAGTTCCTTTCCTAAAAGTGACTCCCAGATGAAGCAAGAAAAAGCTCCAAGGTAAATATTATAGAATTGAGCTGCTTAATTAAAAGGGGAGCTGAGTTAAATTTTCTGAATTTAGCGTCCGAATATCACTCCTTGTAGAAGAATTCTGTCAGTGCCATTCTGCATAATCTGGAAACGCCATCTTGTTTTGTCCGTTATAGAGAAATACCCCTCAGGAAAAGATTAGGGGTGCGTGCAACAGAACCCATGATAAAAGAGAACTGCCAGCACACAGGGATCTTTTTTGGGTTGAAGAGAGAACAAGCAGCTTCAGCTACAAGCGTGTTGAAGCTTTGAACAATGAGAGCTGGCTTGGTACCATAAATGGTGGTCCCTGAGGCAACCGAAACTGATATTCCGTAAATGTCAGAATTATTCTGGGCGGCTGCTTAAATGCTACTCCTCACCTTCTCTGGCGACCTGGTTATCTTTGGGACCAGGCAAATACAAACTTCGGGATGAGGCAGATATTTAGATATGCTGATTCTACACCCCAACAAGCAGGAGCTCCTCAGGCGCTGTACCGAAAACCTTACAGGCAGTGGATGGGAATATGAGTAGATGAGGGCCTTCATAGAAAGATAAGTAATAAGAAACAATAAACATACAATTGTAGCCTCGCAGGGCATTATTTTTGGCTGTTATCTGAAAGCTGGAGTCAGTCAGTAGAGGAAAGCAAATAATTTAAAAACTATAAAAGGTAAATTATGAAAACCAAAGGCTTACAATTGGATGACAGCATGTACCTAGGTGGCAGTATGCAGCAGGTTACCAGTGGTGGCAAAAAGTCACCCCAGGTAACTTTAAGAGCCAAAATTCCAGTTTTTAAAATGGAAACTCCTTTCTGCACTCATGGTGAGGCACTCAGTCCCTGTCAGGGCACAGAAAAGGTAAATGAAAGGAGGAGGTGGGATGTCATTGGGAAGACTGCCTCAGGCAGCACAGAGTGCAATATCACTCTTGTAAATCAGCAACATTTCTAAAGGTTTTGGACTGGAAGGTGGAGATGTGGATAGGATGGTATTGTAACAGCTATATCTTTCTATATTGGGATTTGTGGAACTGAGCTAAAAGGAGAGGAAGTATCTGCTAATACTACGGGCAATATACCTTAATTATGGCTTGTAAGTAGACATTTTAGCCATATGGTGGATACAACTACTTGGATATAAAGGGATCTTTCTTGTGCAAGCTTTCAACAGCAGTGGAAGATTTAAAGGGGAAGCACAGGAAGTGCCGTCCAAATATCCAAACATACTGCAGTATTTTGGTTTTCTGTTTTTCTTTTCTCTGTTGCCATAGGTGCTGATCTATTTACAAATTTTGGAGATTTTTTTGGATACAGCTGAGAGACTGTGTGAAGATCGGCAGGAGAAAGTTAAAAGACTAAAACGTTATTTCCTTGTCATTTTTTGTTTTTGTGGTATTGTAACAGGTTTGGGTGGGCAAGGCAAAATGAAAGGCATGCAATTTGTTTTTTGAGACATTTTATTGGTTTTACAATATTAAAATGTAAAACAATAAAATGTTAATTTATAAAACCATATAAATTTAACACAAATAAAGTTTCTTCATTCCATGCTTGATATTTATTCAGCATATTTATTTAGCAATCTGCTGGTTCATAAGGCAGAAATGTAATAAATACATTAGTTATCCAGCAAGCAGACAAAAGAGAAGTGCATATTTACTTGGCAGTCACTGAGCGGTTACAGTCACAGCTGTAAATATGTAAAATCATTTTTTCTGTAGAAGCAAAAATAAAACCGTAATCTGTGGCTCTTTAACATGGATAACAAATCACTGAATCACATTCCATCATCTGTGGTGTATAATTAATCAATCCTTGAAAATTACATTGTATAAAAAATGAAGACAGACATGACTCATTAAAACTTCTAATTAATTGTATTTAATACAATTTCATAGTTCATTGATAAGTTCTGAGGGAGGTATCTGTTTGCTAAGTATGTGTGAATAGCGTCTACTGCACTAAATTAAAAATGAATATTCACAAGCTAAATTGCTCAATAGATTTATAAAATAAAAATTGTTTCTTTGCCAGAGTTTTGGTGGTGTTTTTTCTTTCCTCCTTAACTTTAATCTAAAAAATATATTCTAGAAATGCCCTGTTCAAATTGTATATTAATGATTATAAAAGGTATTACCAATAGAGCTGGAGATTTGCCCAAAAAAAGAAGAGGTTTGCAATCACTTCATTACGGTGGCCATGCAGAGTCACCAAGCACAGAGTAGCACATCATATAGCACCCCACCTAGCATCTTATAGAAAATAAGACTCATTTAATGTACCTTAGCATGTAGGTATTTGTAGGGAGAAACATATATAGAAAGTTAATAAGAAAAATACATTACTGTATTATTAATTGTGAGGAAAACAAGAGAGCATATAAAACTAGAATGTTGAAAAATAAATCAGTTATACAAAAAAAAGACCCAAACATTAGTCTGTCAGTCAAACGTATTATGTGGGAATAATATTCATAGAATATATATATAGATATGCGGGAAAACTAACAGACAGCTACGGGAGAGAATTAGTATGTACCGCTCCACAATCCGTGCAGCACTAGACCCCAAACCCAGACAGAACAGGAAACAGGATACAGTATATCCAAACAACCGGTAGCCCAACACTGGTTGCAAGCTAAACACCCAGCTTCATCTTTCAAATGCATGCCTATAGACTGTATTCCGGATAACCCAAGAGGGGGAAATGTTGACCGCATGTTAATCCAGAGGGGAGCTTTTTGGATCTTTGAATTGGATTGTGTGGCCCCTAGGGGTTTAAATGGTGCATTACAACTGAACTGCTTTTTACAAGATAGGTGATGCATTATACAGATGGAGGTGTATGACATGTATTCAGTTACTATGTTGATATGATTATTATGATTACTTGTGCTTTGGACATGGGTCGTATTGAATTAGATTGAAATACTTAGTAACAATTTCTTCCATATATAAAAAATTGCCCATATGCAATAATACAAGTAAATATTTGGATATTAACAAGATAGTCCCAGGGATGGCTGAGACTTGATACTGCGCACAAGGGTGACGTCATCCCGCCCACATGGAACGCCACAGGGCTTAAGCGAGCTGGGAATTGTAGACTTAGAATTACATGGAGATTAGCTTGAGAAAGGAAGCAGCAAGCACCCGAAACGTATCAAAATCTCCATTTGGATGAGTATATTTCAGCTTACTTTGGCTGTTTTTATGTTTACAAAATAAACGCTATGTTTTAAACTTTTATACTATGGTGTGCGACCTCGTTGTACAATGTATATATATATATCATACACACATATATATTATGTATTAGACTGCAGTCTCTTTGTATTATTTTGAAGGCAACGTGGATGGACTTTCTTCATTGTGGATTGCCATTTCAGTGCCACAACAAAGGAATAACCTTTCTGAAGTATTGCAACTGAACCTGGTCTTGAACTAGGACCGAGGCTCTCATTCCAGAGGATCTTCCATGTTTCAAGATATTATTTTGTATGTGCATCCCACAAATTAATGCAATGAGTTAATCAGTAAATCTAATGTGTGAATTAGAGATCCAGGTATTTCTTCTTGCTATTTTACTCCACAGAGAAGATGTTAGGTCAGCAGGATGGTGATATTGAAGAGATTTTGAACCCATTGTCAACCAAATAAAATGACTTAAAAGTACAATAAATTCACTCATAACGCAAATTATACAGCATTGCGGTTTCTATTTTCCTAGCAGCCCTTGACCTTCACTTATTCTGTGCAGCTTTCTGCCAAGTTTCATCTATTCTGAATATATCTGCTGATGAATAAATATAACATGTCACCTTACTTTATTTATTCTGTGAACTGTGAAATTTCTTTTTTAATCCACAAAATGTTATTCATTTGATATCATGAATAATATAACTGATGTTTCTGGTGTTGAAATTTGTTGTACCAAAATAAAAAGTAAAATATATTTTTCACCTCCCTTAAGACTATATATTGGTGCTGCATTCAGGGAAGTCAATGCTTGATTTTCTGCATTAGTTTTATATTCTATTCCTCATTAAAATGCACATATTTACTTTATGAAACTTACTATTCTTTTTTAACTTTTCATATTACGAGAGGTTATTTTCTTTTTCCCAAATTCAGGTCACTATCTTTTCTCTAGGCAGTCCTTCATTTTATCCCTTTTTATTAAATGCTGTAAATGTTTTGTTTTATTGCCTAAACTGACCTTGCAAACAAATTTATTCTATACTTAACGCTTGCAATAAATCTTGGTTAGACTTTTTTCTTCATAATTAATTTATCAGGCTGTACTGAAATATTCTTAGTGTCCACCCACAACATGTTTCATTTTTGATTTATGAGTTATAATCAGACTCACAGCCACTTCATATAAAACAGTTTGATATGGTTTCTGGCAAAGACTACTGGATTTAGATCTTATTTTTTATACTTAAATCAATGTTATTGCAAACTTATTTGCTGATCTGATTTTGCAAATGATTTAGCTGAGCCGAATTAATTGGCATTGGCAAACAGTGGATAAAATAATATTACTGGTAATATAAGCATTATTATCAAATGTATTGTTCCTAAAAATAATATAAATGTTTATTTTAATATCTTATACTCTGTAACAAAGAGGTCTTGTGTGTAGGTTCTTTCAAAATCACATATTTGTTGTTATAATAATAAACTCTTTCCCATACAAATCAGATCCTGACAATATATTTAGTGTGCAGTGGGATGATTGTACTCTGTGTTACAATTAGCTTCTTGTTTCTCCTATAGAAAATCAAATTTAGCAATATTTGTAGTTGCAAAATGTTTATTTTTTTTTATCACTGAAATTTAGGGGGAAAGTCAAGCCAAGCCGAAACTGTAAAAAAAATATTGCTCCTTTTGTGCTTGGACATGTAATAATTAACACATTAAGTTATAGGGGCAATTTCCCTAAGCGGCGCAAATTCGCTAGCGACCGATTTGCCAACTTCACAACACTTCGCAAGTCGTAAATTTGCCAGTATAACGTAATTCCCTAAAATGCAAAGTTATGTCCAGGGCGCCGAACGTTGGCGAAGTTGCACTAGCATTACTTCGCCAAGCAAAGCAAAGTTGCGCTAGTGTTGGCATACGGTGGGAAGTGAAAGTTGAATGGATGTATATGTTGCAGCAAATACATTACATTACACAAGGCCAGGGAACCATAATAAGATAAAATTAAGTTGTTAGAATGCCCTACACATGAGTCCAGTGTATAGTTTATCTGCAGGCTATCACCCTGAAAAAAAGACTTAAAAAAATTTTCAACCAAAGATTGAGGAAGTCCTATTGCACCCATTGCACTTTGCCTGGTCTGAACTGGCGAAGGCAAGTGTGGCGCAAGTGGTAACGTTCAGTAAAATCCGCATCTTACTGAATTTGCGGAGTTACATCCATGTGCCAGATCGAAAATTCACCTGACGTTAGAGTGCGAAGCAACGCTAGTGTCTATCTCCTTCGCTAGCGAAGTGACGCCTGCGCCCGTTAGGGAATCTGCGTAGTTACGAAATGACATCACGCTGGCAAATCTAGCGTTATCACTTCGACCTTTAGGGAATCTGCGCCCTAGACTGTAAAAAAAGACATAATAAAACTATTCTAGCATAGGAAAACTCTGTTATGAGAACAAATGTGTGCCTTTAAAGATATCCTTTAAAAAACACACACAAGCAATCCCCTTTAGAAAAGGAAACACACAGCTATAAATATTGCCATAATTAAAACAATGTGTAAGGGTTCACAGACAGGAGCCAATGTGCTGAATAACTTCAAGGTGTTTTAAAAAACAAAAATGTGCACAGACCTTTGCAGAAATATAAATGGCAGGAAATACACAAGTCCAGGTACAGGCCGAAATTCCAGGGCAGGCTACAGACAAACATATGAGGGATGGGCCAAAAGTTAGGATGGGCAGAGTTCATACAAGGTCAAAAACAGGCTAATACCTAATACAGGTCAATACCGGGAGATCCAACAATCCGGAGTAACAAGGAGCAGAGGGTGTGTACTTGCAGAAACTGACATGGAAGCATCAAAGCAAAAGGCACCCTGTCAAAGTTAGTCTAAAAGTGAGAGGCTAGCTGGTTGGGCCTTCAATAATTGTAAAGGACTAGACTTCCTTTGGGAATATACTATACCTACTTGAACCTTTTTCATGCTTTTAACTGGCAGATTTAACAAATTTACCATAACAAGGCTATTTCTAGAGATGAGTGAAAAAATGTTGACATGTACAGATTCGCCTCCACTTAATGGGAGTCAAGGCATTTGCAGTCTTTATTTTTTAATTTTTTGAGTTGGTCCATTTCATCAAACATTACATACTGTACCTTACATCTATATTCTAATTATTTTTCCTACTCTACTAAACTCAAAAATGTACAAATTCACAGAATTGGGTTCCTATATTTATGTTTCAGGACTGGAAAAGAACCAGGCCAAATTCACAATATTTTACATCTTTTCCAGTCTAGTACCAGTCTTCAACATCTGCAGTCATTTGTCTTGGCAACTGACATTTCTGATATTGCGGCTGGAACTATTCTGTCACAACATTCTACCTTTAATGGAAAGCCATATCCCTCCACCTCCCTTTCTCATGGCAGCAATGAATTTCTTGTCATGTGAATTGAAAAGGGCCTCCTTACCTGGTCACATTAAGCCTGCTAGGATCCTTAAATCTAGTTCAATGCATTTTGGGAAGAGATGTACTCTGTGTGCGCACGTATATATGTCATTTTTAATATGTCAATGCTTTATATTTACATTGCTGCAGTTATTTCAAGGGAACGATTCTAGCTACATATGAAATGCAAGCTACACCAAAATCAGTCCACCTAAAGGGCATGCAAAGTGCTCTGAAAGTGTAGAATATCAATGGCTGTATTCAGAAAAAGCATTGGTTGCATCTTTCTCGTGCGCTATACTGTATGTTCAATGTGTAGTACCATAACCTTACTGCAATATCCCAGTCCTACTTTTACCATCAAATACAATAAACCTTAATAATAATAATAATAATAATAATAATAATTTGCATACTTACTTTCGAGAAAAGACCATACCTGGGTCACCTCTAGATGTGAATTATGACTAGATAATGTATAATGTAATCTCTATCTGCAATAAAAATATACCACATTCTTACTAATCTATATATATATATATATATATATATATATATATATATATATATATATATATATATATATATATATATATATATATATATATATATATATATATATATATATATCTTTATCTTGCTGTTCATGATTATTGCTTCTTGTTATATTAAACTGTTGAAATATTTAAGGACTTGGCAGTGTTATTTTCCATTTAAATTCAAACAAGACAATCAACATTTTCATTCCAGAGCTGTGCTTTGCTCTCTCAGCTGAACACAGCATAGACACCCACTGAATGAAAAAGGAAAAAAATCCCTAAGTGATGGGAATGAGTAATTGCTTGGCAGCTAGTCGACAGGGAGAGAGCTGAGACCGTGCTGCACATATTTCATGAATAATGAGTGGAGCTTCAGCTCTGTAAAATCACTGTCTATTGGGTCAGAAATTTCACATTAGTGGATTCATCAGAGCAGATCGGTGTCAAGAAGACATTCTTTCCTCAGGTAAACATACCTTTCCCTTCAATAAACTGTCATATCTTAGTTGTAAGTAGAGAGTAAAGCCATCACACTTTTGTTAGCATGTGTTTGAAACAGCAGCAGCTCATGTATTATAGCAGTGATGTCAAATTTATTGCCCTCAAGCACCTGTGAACTTCTAGTCCCAGCATTCTCAGCTAACAAGGATGCATTTTGCAGTTGGGGGCCCTATTTGACATCTCTGCAATTTATTTGTGTGTGCTCCTTAAAGTAGGCTTCTGAAAAACATATTTTTGCTGAATCTTAACCAACATTAGATTGATAAAAATGCATCAGAATTTATTGCTGTGCCCAACAGGCCCCAGAGACACCATAAACAGAGATTGGAAACATACTGTGCTCTATATGTTCTTGTATTTCAACTTACAGCATTCAACTTGCAGCAATGCTGAGCTCAAATACGGCATTACAACAATTTGCACCATAAACACCTGACTGGTGCACATGCAACAGTGACATGTGGACCTCGGGAAACAAAATTGCCTGGGCATTCTTCTTGTCTTCTGTTTTTTTTTTTAATTTTCCAATATGTCTTTATTGAAAAATGTCACTTCACAAAGGAACAAGGTAATCAAATGAGAAACATTGATAGATCAATAAAAGTACAAACTATGGTATCTCTTATGTCATAATTATAAATGGGTAAAAAGTAGGTTGGCTATGGATATCCTGGGTCAAAATATGAGGGACAAATGGTAGATTATAAAGTCTTGGCCCAAGCACTTTTGTGGTTGCAGGTCTAAGAGTGTAGCATAATATGAATGTTAAATTAAAAAGTTTGTTCACTAGGCTAGATTGAAAAATCAGAAATGATAAAGGAAACCAACTTTTGTTGGTTCTGTGGAGGACAGACAACTACAAACACCTACACAAAATTACCTTTCAGTTTTTATATGTGACATTCCTGTAACAAGTTCCAGCTTAAAAGCTATGACAGGAGGCATTAATATGGAGGTTTAGTCCTGTAGCTAACATGCAATACGAGTCATACTGATACATACATGCATTTCAAATAGATGGGGTTATAAGAGCACCAGATATTATTTGTCCCTTAAAAAAACCTATGGTAGAGCTAATGATAACACATTTGCAGAATAAAGCCTTGTTTTATTAACAAAATTTAGCAGTGAATCTGAATTGGACATGCAACTTAGAATTTAAACACTGAGAGAAAGGTACTCGTATTAACAGCAGGCAAACTGCAAAAATAGTTGCAATCAGTCATGTTTTTTACTCATTGTACTTTCTTTTTCCCCCAATTCAAGTGTTTTTGCATTCCGTGGAAAGGTGTGTGTCCATTGTTAGTTGCAAGCTGTGCATCAGCGTTTATGGGTATCAATACATTATGAAGGGACACACATGCTTTGTGT
The DNA here is from genome assembly GCF_017654675.1 of Xenopus laevis. Taxonomy (NCBI): domain Eukaryota; kingdom Metazoa; phylum Chordata; class Amphibia; order Anura; family Pipidae; genus Xenopus; species Xenopus laevis. The sequence goes on along the minus strand of NC_054371.1, from coordinate 144,765,385 downwards.
AGAAGTCATAAGCAGTGAAATTCTCAGCCTGTAGCTTTCCAGCATTCACTCTCCTGCATGTAGTAATTGAGTCTTGTAGTGCAGTCGCTTGGTCCTAATTATCAAAATTCTCCTTGGCCACCATCCATATACACAGGGCAGCCATCAGGGGGGGACAGGGGGGAGAGTTGTAGGGGGCCCCGAGGGTAAGGGGGGCCCGGCCACGCCACACTTACTTGATTAGCTGGGCTCCCCATCTTTCTGAGAGCTGCTGACTTTGGGAAGGCATGGACGTTTAAGTGGCCCTGGCCACCAATTTTCTTATAATGTGGGGGGGGGCTGGCCACTAATTCTGACGGCGGTCCTGCATATACAACAGTAGTTGCACACAACTTTTGAATCTGTGAATGCACATTAAACTCTATATATACTCTATATGTACTATATGTTTGGTCTACCCAGAGTTCTTCATCTGTATATTGTAAGGCAGAGGTCCCCAACTTTTTTGCCCGAAAGTCACATTTAAATGTAAAAAAGAGTTGGTGAGCATCACAAGCATGAAAAAAGTCCATGGGGATGTCAAATAAAGGCTGTGATTGGCTTATTGGTATCCCTATGTGGACTGGCAGCCTACATTACATCTGGTTTTTATGTAACCAAAAATTGCCTTCAAGCCTGGAATTCAAAAATAAGTAACTTCTTCAATGCCACTGGGAGCACTATCCAAGAGGTTGGTAAGCAACAGATTGCTTGTGAGACACTTTTTGGAGATCACTGGTGTAAGGCAATGCACTTTGTCACCTACCTGTGTAGCCTGTGTGCTTAGTCTCATGCTTCTAAAACTATGAGGAGTGGAGCCATAAATCCAAGCTGACTCGATAAAGTATATTTCTAACATTTGGCAAAACTAGTAAAGGTAACATATATCTGTTTGAATCAGTGTCTGTACAGTGAATACAAATAAAACATTTCTCATTTCTCTATTTTACTGCAGGGTTTTGTTTTATAAGCCTGTTATATCCTGTATTACATTAAAACTATTTTTAGAATGCAGTAGCACTCGTTTGTTAGCCTTCCAAATCCATCAACAATAAGCTGATGAGTCCTGAATATTAATAAATGGACACGTCATAACATTTTGTGGGAACAAATTATCCATTGCTTCCATCACATTAAATGTCATCTTATGCCTTGGTCAATCGATCGAATAATTGCATATGTTTTCTCTACTGACACTGTAAGACAGCTTCTTATTACTACTGAAGTCAACAAGGAGCAATATGAATATGTAAATACCTGCTTTAGGATATAGCCTGTGTCCGGAACAATGCAACTAAGAGGTACAATTCTTAAGCACTTAATAGGAAACACTGCATTTGTTGGAAGTGAAATATTTCTTTGAGCTCTATCTTGGCCAGTTCTTTGCATCGTCTTGTACAGCAGTGCAGTGACCTCTAGGCTCTCTGGTTTAATCAAAGCAGTGAGTTCCCCAGTGCCCTTTCCCTGTCTATTGGAGCACAGTGAAAAGCACTGACTAAATATCCTACTGCCGAAAGAAAGCTCTGAATTATTCATACTGTATGTGTCCTAATGGTTGGTGATGAGATCTCTTCACGCTCAGGCCTTGTCAGTAGGTGTTTATTACTTTATCTCACTACCTACTTGCTTTTACTGAGGATGACAAGAACCCTACACACACTCTTGACATGCAGTGCTATAGATAGCACTTTAAAAATCACTTTTGCCTGGGAGGTCATCTGAAAGTTATTATGAACAAATGATTTCTACATTTCAGCTGACTGGCTTTATAGACTTAATGATCTGTCACCTAGCAATAGGATGAGTCTTCTGTCACTGTGATGGATTCATATCTGGAATCTGATCGTTTGTAGCCCTTTTTTGTTTTAAGCATTTGGCCAACATGCATTGGATAATTACATATTTTAAAGTCTTCCTATAACTACTGTCTTGATAGACAAAGGGTTGTGTCAGGACACAAGTTTTCCTTGAATTCAGGTTTTAAGGCAATGCAAAACAAGAGATGTTTTTTGTCACTTTCCTTTATGCAGCCAATTGATGACTTATCATAGTGCTTACTTGGTAAGCAGTAATGTTTATTGGAGCATCTCTAGTAAAGGGAAAGTAGCCAGGACACGCATAAAGACCATGCCATAAATACAGCACACAAATAAAAAAAAATGTTATGAGCTAGTATGGAATTAGTTCCCTAGGGGATCACCAACCATAATAGGAGCTCAAATCTTTACACCCAGGGTTATGGATTTTATTTTTGCGGCAACACAGTAAGTGCACTGAGGCTAGGCATCCTACATGTGAACACTGCTCACAAGATTGACTACTATCATGTAAACAGTATTGTATTTATGATATTTATTAAGTGCACAAAATAAGTACTGTATGTATAAGCCCCTTTTCCTATTATGCTCTTGAGGCACAAGTCTGAGTATTGCTAGATTAGGGATAGTCACAGATGGCAAATGGACTACTCTTGAAACAGGACTAGAACATTTTTAAGGTTAAATAAATGAGTTATGTATAATCTCCAGTAGTTAGGAAGTGATTTGCCCAGTCCAGATCTTCAATCAGACCATTTTTTTTAAAAAATGTTCTGGGTTATTTTGTCAGAATACAAGTTGTTTATTAGCGATGGTTGAATTTATTCACCATGCATGGATTTGAGGCAAATTTCCGCACTTCACCTGCAAATGTTATTTGTTGCCCGTGTAAAAATTCTAAGTTATTTTGATGCCCAGTTACTAGAAAATGTTTCGCAAATGTTTGCAGTTTTGTGAATTTTTTCAGTTTCGCTAATCACTGTTGATTATATATATAAATATATATAAATATATAAAATTATATAATAATAAAATTATATAATAATAAAGACATTTTTTTCTCCTATACAAGTCACCTACAGAAAGTTGGTAAAATGGCCCACTGTCAGTACACAAGCCCTAGTATTTTTTAAAAAGACAATCCTCTCTTTAACCAAGCTATCATTTAATTTAAAAAAAAAAACTGGTACACTAAAGGTGTTGCCACTAAACTGAAACTTGGCAGCATTTTTATGTGTGTAGGGAATTTCTCCACTGTTCAGACAATACATTCAAATTCTAAACACGGTTCTAATCGACTTTAAATAACCTATTTAATAAAAATACCACACTACCATTTTAAAAACAAAACACCTTAGTAGTTCTGAACCCTATTCACAGGAACACAGGTCAATCAATATGTTAATAAGACATTCTGCTATTGATTGATACACATGAGTTATCTAGACAATATCCTGAAAATCTAAACCATTGAAAAGGCCATAGTACTGGATTAGAAATCATTGCTAATAGCAGCAGTTTTAGAAATGCACCTAATTCTTCAAAAATACATGAACAAGTAAAATATATGAAACAGAATAAAAAAAAGAGCACAGTAATCACCCACTTGTAGATTAGTAGGACATGGACATACCATATGGGCAAAGTATGAGAACATAATGTTTAGAAACAATTATTTTAAGTTTGTAGTTCCATTTATTCTTGCTGTAATCAGACCTTCCTTTAAATGTCAAATTTCTAACAAATTAAATTTGTCCAGGACTTGGTTTTGTATTAATGCTCTACAGTTTCCATGGGGAGAAATGGTGATTGTGCAACATTCTTTAACACAATACTTAACAACAGATTGAATCACTTTCATGGAAGAAGTCCATAAAATCAGAAAAGTATAAACATTAATTAATATATCAATATTTACATTCACAGCAGGGTATACGACCTGTAGGAATAGAAATAGGAGCTGAAAAAATACAAGGAAAAGAATCCTCAAGGATGGCGGAAAGAAGTCTTACCAGATTTTTTAGTATATTTTTTTTAACAATGCCAGAATGATATCCATTCCACAGATTAAAAATAAAATTCCTTTTCACAGTATTAAAAACCTATGAAATATTAACCTGCATGGCTGTTACAGTTGTGAACTTAGAAGGGATCATTTACAAAGGCAAAGTCAATGTTAAATGTCCTTTAGCTACACTGTAGTGTTTTTTGAGTAATTGTGGCCCTGAGGAGGAGGTGTGTCTGACACCATTACACTTGATGGTTCAAATTGCAGTTGGTAATTGCATGTCCATGTTTTGGGCATCATACACAATTGTGCTGAGAATATCAGGAGTCGCGATTGTGTCATTTCTGGTGCTTGCCATCAAAATGAGTTCTGTGCATGATTCTTTAGGTGCAAGTCTGCTGCGTCGATTGATGCAGTAGACTACATCCATTTTATACTTAAATGCCCTAAGTAATACTAATAACAATAGAAAATAAGCATAACAAGTTTCTCTGCTGGGCAATATATACTAGAGTATGGGGGTATATTTTTATAATTTCTGATTGTATCCACATGAAACACCAAATACACTTATAAAAATAAATGTATAAATGCCAGCCATGACATAAAGGGTTGCCATGGCTGGCAGCCCTATATGCCATGACTCGGTACAAAAGGGCATTCAGATCTCTATGCTACTCATAAAAACAGTGTTTAAACCCCCCCTTTGCCTTAAGTAGTCTCGGAATAATCTGATCTCATTTATTACATGGAGCTACCTTAATGATACCCATAAAGGATTTCCTTAAGGGCAGGCCGTAATGACTGGACCCCAAATCAAACTGCTTGTCCTGATGCTCCCTACCTTGCAAGGTAGGGGTGGGTAAGACAACCCCTAAGTGCCCTTTTTTGCACTTTGCACACTGTTTTCGGCTTCACAAATAAAGCCTAAAATCTAAGATTATATATACCGTATATATATCAACAAAATCCCTCCATGTTCAAAAGAAGCTTTTGAAATGGACTGAAATGGTAATTGTTGCCACTTTGACACAGATGTAGGTGTTTATGCAAAGTTGTTGATTTGAGGTTTCTTTATCAGGATGCAAACACACAGAAAAATAAAAAAACAAACCCATGTATTTTATTAAACCTTGCCAAATGCTATTTGGAGAGCTTCCATGTTTTGCTAAGAATTGGTTTGGGCTTGTGTGAGTGGGAGTTGTCATATCAACTAATGATCACATACAGTTGAAATAGGAAATAAGGCCAGTGTCCTCAATAACTCGGTAACAAAGGAAACAACATAAAAATATTTTTTTTCCTGGCAATGTATAATTAATAATGAGATAATGGAATCCATTACTCATTTAGAATCTCATTGAATTTCAACAGAACGTTCATCAGCAAGGGTTAAATTACAATTTGGGATAACAGAAACGTTAACAAGTGACTGCATTAAATGTAAAATAAATTCATAAAGCAGAGGGGCGTCTGAACCTTTTGTGTGTAAGTCTGAACCTTGTCTCAGTGAGGTTACTTTTTAACAATATAAGGAGCATAAGTGCCTTTTCATCAAATGAAAAAAAAAAGCATGCCCACTGGCAAATGAATCATATTATAAAAATTGATTGCATCCCAAAAGGGAAAAATGTTATTGAAGATCCAGTGGCCTGGGATGATACTTCATTGATCATTGTAAGAAATACTTCCAGAAACTGTTTTTTAATCTTTCCGCTAGAGCATTAGCAATTATTCTTTAGCCCGTGGTGAGTAATGACTTCAGTTTCCCAGTTCCTCAATCGATAAAACATTTACCCTACTGCTACAAATGTGCTCTCCGCTTAGACAAGCAGAATTTTTCTTCCAATTATTCTTTTTTTTCTGTGACCTCATGAAATATTTTTAAACATATTTCAGTGTAGTCGAACAACACCTTCTATCTATACAAATGTGCTGGCTCTGTGCTTTGTTGAGATAAATATTTTATGGAGCATAGAGTCATCAAAAAGCTTTTACTTTTCAATGCTCTTTTTTTCCCATGGATAAAAATGGTGAGTACAAAAATGATTTCGCCTTTTAACTCAGAACAAAGGAAGGAATATAAAAGTTTCTACCTGGCAACTATTTCAGTTGTATAAGTATATGGTATAAAGTGTAAAGTTCACTACATTACACAAATATAAGGCATATGCACCTAGGGGCAGATTTATTATGGATCAAGTTGTTTTTTTCAGGAAAATTTTAGTTTTTGAGGTAATTTTTTTGGTCAAGAATCTATTTTTTTGAGTTAAAAAAACTAAACTTTTTCAAGATTTATTATACCCTAACCATAGAAATCGCTTGAATCTGAAAATACACCATCTAAAACCTATTACTGTCATGTAGGAGTCCATTGATCCATTTGAAGATATTAATAGCCTTCATGATGTTCAAGTTTTTTTTCGGAGGGTTTTGCCAGAAAACTTGATCAATTTGAGTTTTTTTCTCTAAAAACTTGATCAATTCGAGTTTTCAGGTTTTTAACCCCAGAATTCACTGATTCAAGTTTTTTCCATTTGAGTTTTTTCTTAAATAAGAAACCATTTGAGTTGTGAGTTAATTCAAGGTATAAAAAACTCCCCCCCCCCAGTACTTTTGGGAATTTTGCCTGCCATGTAAACTTGTGGTTTTGACACCACAAATGCCCAAAATCACTAGGGGGTTATTTTTCAAAGTCCAAATTAACTACAAACTCAGATCAAAGCCATCTGTTTTTTTTGTTTATTTATTATAAAAATGTTCCCAAAAATGTGCTTTGCAGGAAAAAATCTGATTTTCACGATTTTTTCGTTTTTTTCATCCAATTTTTACGAATTTCACGTTTTTTTTAGGAATTTTCACTCGAAATACTCCAAAAACTTTGTGGTATTGCACGAAACGCAGCGCAGATCAAAAAATCGTTGGAACTTCTCCCATTAACTTATATGCAACCTCGAAAGGTCTGAGATGCCGTATTTTCAGATTCAGACTTTTCCATCCTCAGGGTTTAATAAATTCTGAAAAATGTGTGATTTTTTTTAAAGTCTGATTTTATAAAAAACAAAATCACAAATTTTTCGTGATTTTTGCATCTTTTGTTCAAGATAAGTGGAATAAACAGAACTTACCTAAAACATACCTAGTTTATCTGCTTCATGTTTTGTTCTTTTGAAGTAGAATATGAAACTACCAATGCACAGATAATGCTTCTGCATAATGGATGTCTTCTTATCGGTAAGCCAAAACAAGAGTCAATCATGAATGCAATATAATGTACCTTTCCTGCTTAATGGTAAAAATAACAAAAAAATGTTGTTTTCATAAAAAGAATAGGCAGACTATATTTCCAGCATAAGCTATAATATATCAGTGTATATTGACTCTTTACTGCTTAACCTAAAAAAAAATTATTCTTGTATAGTCTTGAATCCAGGATTGACTTTAGGATTCAGATTTAACAGAATTAAGATTTTCAAATTCAAATCTTAATCTTATGGCATTTTAGGGGCCTATTTATCCAGAGCAGCCAATCAGCAATTAGATTTCAACCATAAGAAAACAAAAGAAAAGATCTGATTGGTTGCTATGAGCAATATCAACGGCATTACACAGCATGATAAATAGACCCCTTATAGACTACTGAAAGCAACAGGTAATTTAGTTTGCTTCAGCATCTGCCTGAATGTATTATGGAGGATCCACTATTTAAAAATATATATATTTGGTGCATTTCAGTTTTGGTTAAACTGCAACTTTATCTAATTGTGTGAATCAGTAATCAACAGCATAGAATCTATGGGACCTCATGTACCTGTGAGAGCCTGTAAGCAACAGCTCTGTGGGGGGTGAATGTGGGGGGTGAATATTATGTTAAGAACTAGGGGTGTAATTTTTGTTCTTTACAACCAATAAATGGTAACTGCTGACTGGTCACTATGGGTTACCCTTAGGGTCCCCTTTACTGTGAGACAAGTGAGGAAAACTGCAAAAATGGACCTCCCCCCCCCAAAAAATAACGAGTTGGATATGGATGTATATATTTAAGCCCTTTTGTTGCATGCAATTTCAGGAGCAATGCATAAAGGGGACCCTGTACTTTATGTGTGGTAAATGACAGGTGTAAAGTTCAGCCTTTCCTTGTTACTTGATACTTCATTTACAATGTTAGAAGCAATAAAATATTACTACAAAGTTATTTGGGTACAAATAAAACCAATAATGTCAGGTTTTCCAAGTCATCCCCTTTAAAATCTGGGCAAAAAAAAAAACCAGACAGACAAACAACTCAACTGACATCCATTGTACAAATAAGTTTTAACTTGAGTGATCCCCTAACTGTTATGCACTACCAGGAATTTTTTAATGGAAGATATGATTTTGTTTTGAACATGGGTATGTGACTAGGGATGGGCAAATTTAACTCGCCAAAAATTTGCCACCACGAAAATTTGCCAAAATAAAGACCATGGGCGACATTTTTTTTGAGGTGCAACAATTTTTTTCTCCCATTGAAGTCAATGGCCATCATTTCCACAGCAAAACACAGTAAAAACATTTGCTGTTGAATTAAGGTAATAAAACAGAATGGGATTTTAAGTCATATCTAGTATAACAAAAATGTGTGCAACCCCTCCAGTTACAGTATTTTAAACTTTTTAATCTGCCAGTACCATTTCTGTTTTAGCAATTTTATTATTATTCGAAGGTCCAGGGAAACAAATTGTTCTGTTAGAAAAGAAGTCCTCACCCCTTCACCCAAAATGTATGTTTGTCATATATAGATATATAGCTCTATACACTGACCTATTCATGAAAGAACCATCATATTCCAAGACATGAAGGCCAGTAATCCACTCTTCCCTTATGTTAATCCACATTCTTGAATGGACACCTGCTTCATGGGACATTTGGCTACAGAATTTAAAAAAACTCACTACTGCAGGTCTTTTAGATATCTGAGAATTATTTCTCATGTTTAGAATATACCTTGTGGATATATGGTAATGATTTCACCTAATTATGATTTATAGTGATGGGCGAATTTATTCACAGGGCGCGAATTCGCAGCAAATTTGCGCGAAATCGCCACAGGCGAATAAATTCTCAAGATGGCTGCGAAAATTCGCCGGCGTCAAAAAAAATAAACGGACGCCGACTTCAAAAATGAGACATCGGCGCCGTTTCGCAAATTTTTCACCGTTTTGCAAATTTTTCGCCGTTTCGCAAATTTCTTCCCATTTTGCGAATTTCGCGGAAAATTTGCGAATTTTTCAGCGAAGCAAAACGGCACAAATTCCCATCACTTATGATTTACTGTATACTGCTTTATCATGTCACACAATGGTAGTAAGGTAGGCTGTTTTTTTTTTCCTTAAATAGCTAATACTCCCTATGGATTTTCTTGATTATCAGTAAATCATTTGATCCATTTGATGCTTGAAGAAGAGAATACTAATTTAATAGCACTTCAGATCTGCTACTGCAAATTCTTTACAACACTAAATATACTGGGGGTCATTTATCAACACTGGGCAAATTTGCCCATGGGTAGTAACCCATAGCAACCAATTGCTGCATTCCTTGTTCTACTTGCAGCTGGCTTTAAAAAGCTAATCACTGATTGGTTGCTATAGGTAACTGCCCATGGGCAAATTTGCCCAGTGTTGATAAATGAGCCCCACTGTTAGCACTCAAAAAAGAGGGTTTACACAAGCATCCCATGCATTTTTCTAACTAAATTGTGAATAACTCGTATATTTAGCCTGACATATAATATATGACGGTTGCAGACATGGGCAATCATTGCTGACACAGTTCAATATAGTTTAATGTGTATGAAGGAAAAAGAAAATACCAGCAATGTAAAAGTCATGCAATGCACTGCTGGAATGAACTGGTTACTGCTAGCAGGTGGGAGCCATTCTGACAACTAGATGCTTTCCTTCTGTTAGCAGTCATTTGCAATCAGCAAGCAGAACATCATCACTTGAAAAAATAAGAAAAGTATGGCCTTTAATTCCTAGATATTTTGGTTTAGCCTGGGCAGTTGAAAGCCCCTCAGGGTAGTATTGCTTGAAGATTATTATCGAGTAAGTAGAAATATATGCTTTGAACACTAGAATACATATTGTTTTAGGTATAGGATTGAAAGAAAAGATAAACAAAACAGTGCTTGACGAAATGTAAATATTAAAGTGAAAGTTCATTAACTTTTCTGAAAAATGTGGCTCAAAGGCTACATTTCTAATGTGTACTTTATTGAGCCAGTCAAAGCTTTCTGACTGTGAACTCTGTGCTCAATTGCGTGTCAACTCCTTGTTATACACTAAAGGGCAGTTCATCTCAAATTGACTTTTAGTATGATGCAAGCAGTGATGTTTTAAGTAGTGATGAGCAATCTTTTTTACCATGCATGTATAGCGCACAATCTTATGTGTTGGCAATAGTATATATGAGTCTGTTTTCCTTAACCCGGTGACACCCCAAGGCCCCAGTAACCAGGCACACAAGATGGCAGCTGTAAGAAAGAATTGGTTAGAAAATGAACAATAGTAGGACAATTAGTACTCTGCTAACACTGCAGTAACTATGACAATTCACCAAGAACAGCCCCTGTAAAACCCCACAAACCCCAGTGTCCACACCTAATTCCCGCAACAGGTTGTGTACTAGTGTGGGGCCCCCTTACTGGATTGAAAGTACTAAATGGGCTGCAAATGGCACATCAGCCTAAATGAACGGGAAATTTTCTGGTCAGAAACCACAAAATCATTGCATATCGGTAGGGACATCAGCACAGACACTGGAACCTTCCCCATTGACTTATATAGGACCGTGTGAGCTTTTAGATGCCGGAGTTTTTAGACCATCGAAATTCAATAAATATCGAAAAATTCTTAGTTTTGGTTCGGATATTCAGAGCTTGATAAATAACCCCCTAAGTGTGCTACACATGGATTTGCATTTCACGAAACTACGACAAAAATGCGCCGCAAAGAAAATTCCCATTGATTTTAACACAATTGTACTGAAAAATAAATTTTTCCATAGACATATATATTTTGCGACCAAAAGCCAATGCAAAAAAAAAAAAAACACCCACAGACGTTAATGCATTTTGCAATTTATTTGCAGTTAAGCAAACTTTTTCAAGAGTTTCGGGTGAAGCCGGGCAAATTCGCTCATCCCAATTTACAAACAGTCTTAATTTTTTTTCTTTTGTTTTTCTTTAGCTATTTGCATCACTTTTTTGCCTCTCCCCGGTCTGATATTTTTTTGATTGCCAGGCTCACTGATATAAAGATTCCTTTTAATGTTATTAAAACATAATTCATTATATACAAGCCCTCTTCTATTGATAATCAGATTAACTTTTTAAACCACTGCCTAGGTCAAACACATAACAGTATAGCATAGTATAAACACACACAAAACTCAAAGAGTAAAAATAAAATAAAGAGGAATTAAAAATTCACTTAAGTCGAGATTGAGTTGGGCAGTTTTGCTGATTGTGATTTTATTTCCCAGCACTCAAGGCATGTATGTCATCTCATAGGACCTTCTGCTGTACAATCTGTCCAAACTAGTGATGTGCGGGTCGGGTTTTCCCTGCTGCAGACTATTCTGTGAATGAGGTACTGTATGTGGAATGTAATAAATGCTATTTGTGGAAAAAGATTCTAATAATAAAAATAATTATTGTTACTATTAACACTTATTTATACAGTACTGTACCAACATACTGTAGTATTCACCAATGTTCAATAGGTTTTATACATAAAACATACGAATTGCATACAAAAATTGCAGGTTTAAATTTCTTGCTCAGACCTTTACAATTTTTGTTTGTGCATGTTTAATATACCTTTAGCGACCCTGCATAAAAACTTAGAGACCAATTTACAAGTGGTAAAAATATTTTTTTTTAAATTGAAAAACACATTCTTTTTACACCACCCTTTGAGCAAGTCTTCCAGGTATACTATACGCAGTTTGGGGGTTTGAATTAATCTCATTTTTTTTATTAAACAGAGTCAACCAGACTCTCTTCCACATAAAAGTCTTCTGCTCAAAAAAGCCAGAATAAGAAAAAAGACGCAGCAAATTTGTGCGTCAATTTGAATCTTACAATTGATCTGAAAACTCGACTTTATCGAATTGTTGCTGCCAAAACTCGACTTTATCAGATTATTGGATGAAACCCTTGACTTTTTTGCATTATCCAGAGCAGATCACGATGTCAAGAAACAGGGACATCTGCCATTGACTTCTACATGACCTCGACAGGTTTGAGATGGAGTATTTTCGGATTCTGTTTTTTAGCAGCTTCAGAGTATAATAAATCTTAAAAAATTCTATATTTTTCCTCTAAAAAATAGATACAGTCATTTACATTGTGACTCTATAGATCACAAAGCACATGGCAGTGCATTTAATTGTGCCATTACGGACTGATATTGATCAAGTTTTGGGATTCATCATGTGCTAAAGTTCTAAAGCAGTGAGACATCAAGTGAACACAATATCAATACAATAAACATACAGTCATGTCATGTTTAGAAAAAAGTTGATAATGTTGCTCTAAATAAGTAATACAGACATTAACACTGAGATATTGCTTTTATTGGAAGCCAAAGCCATCAAACTGCAAATGACTGCAATGCAATGCAATCTTATATAAGATTATAAAGATTTTGGTCCAACATTACAGAGCATCAATTATGGCTGAGCAAATGGCATTAAGATGAGCCAATGTGGTACACTTAACATTATGAATATTAACCATGCATTGAGTGCATTTAACCAAAGATCAAATGGGAAATCCTGCTTTTTTTTCTGCATTAGGAATTTTAACAAAAAATTTGATCAATTAAAATATAATTTTTATTCAACATCGTCAGAGCCTTCCAGGGAATCAATCACTCAGACTCTAAAAAGATCACATAATTGGCTATGGGCAATATAACATTTTTGAAAACTTTTACCTGGTGAATTCAATCATTATTGATTAAATTCCCTTTCCAGGAAGCACAATTGTTATCTCTTAAAGGGGACCCGTCACCCAAACAAAATTATTCCAAATCCTATTTTATCATGTTAGTCAAGCAAAATGAACTTTAATTACACTGTATAAATTATTTGAATATTGTTTCCATCAGTCTGGGAACTCATAATTATAGCAACCAGGAAGGAGCCATTTTGTGGAACTTGTTGTTAAGAGAAGCCTTGTATCATCTCAGAATCTTGTTTGTGCACCAGGGGACAGGGACCCAATGTCCATCCCCATGCCCTGGTTACACAATTAAATCGTTAAGAGAGCTGGGGGAATGCAGGGAGAGCAGTGACATCTAGTAAGTGCTGAATGGAAAGTGAAAGTAATTGTCTGCCCCGCCTCTATGCCACTGGCATAGAGGAGGGGCAGACAATATTTGATTGACAGCTGAGATTTTTAAATGCGTTTACAACAGCTATGAACGCTTTAATAAAAAAAAGAAATTGGATTTCATATTTAATTTAAAATGGACTTTTTTTATACAGAATTTTATGTCTGGGTGACGGGTCCACTTTAAAATTCATTCAACCGATTCAATCCTTTATAGATTGATCATTGCGATAATAAGTACCACTGATCATTATTGATTTTCAGTTGCAATCAGAGGTAAATCTGTCCCATAGCTTAATTAGAATGCTTAAAAATAGATAGAGAAACATTTCCTCATCTCTGTTTCTTTCAGACCAGTGCTAATGGGTATCAATAGAACGATGCTCATAGAACAAAGAGGGCCTGAGTTATGTGGGGGGTTTAATAGGGTGGTGTTCCAGTCTTACATTATGACACTATAAATACAATATATATAAATATATGTAAATATATCTCTAGCCTTTCAGGGGTTACTTGTGCTTTAAAGAGGAATTGGTGGTTTAATACTTGTTTCAACAGTGGGTAATTATTTATTATTAGTAGTAGTAGTACAATTTGTCTATTCTATTATTTAACAAAAGCAACAGTAATCATTTTGTAAAGGCTTTGCTTTAAGATTTGAAAAGCATTTATTTCTTACAAAAATGTTGAATGAAGAGTTGTAGGCAGTGCTTTGCACTCGAGAAGAAGAGTTTTGCACTTAACAGAATGTTCATACATTAAATTACAGTATCATTACCACCTTAGGTAAATACAAACACAGTCATATATAATGCACTCCAAAATAAAACTTGCTGGGTTGTTAAGATAATTGACTAATAATGTGTCATTATGACTCACCTGCACTCTAGATGGCAGCATCTACTTGTTGAATTTGACTACATAATGCAAGTCTGTTCTGAACAATCCAAACATAACATTGGAAGAATAGGTGGGGTCATTGTTTTTTCATTCAACTTTTTCTGGTATGATAATACTTCATATGGCATTGTTTGTAGAAGTTAAATAAAAACATTTTAATGATGAAACATTATCCTGCAGTAATAGAACCGGTATAATCTGTTTAATGATGGTGTTAGAGGTAAATGGAGACATATGGCCTCTCTTAAGCAGAAAATAGAATGCACAGAAGAGGATGCGTGATATTATGTATGCAATTGTGTGTCTCCCATTGTGTGTATATGTGTTTTTACATATTATACAAATCTATCTCTTTTTCTCTAATAATCCATAGCAACAAATCAGCAGGTAGCTTTTAATGGTCACCTGTTTGAAAACATACATCTGATTACTATCGGTTACTAGTTGTGGCCAAATTTTAAATATTTTATTACATTGCCCCATTTGTATAATCTTGAGATTTTCTGAGCTGCTTATAGACAGGAAATCAAACCCTACCTTCCAATAGAAGCACAAAAGAATGACAGAAGCTGTGCTATTGTGGATATTATATGTAGAGATCCAGTTTATCAGAAAAGATAAGAGAACAGTTAAAGGGAAAAAAAGGAGGAGAGCCAGCAACAAGATGGATAGATTTAATCACAACAATCATAAACTTGCCATAGAAAAGCCTGAAGATCCACATTTTTGAAAACTATGGTCACTGTTAATTGAAACTTGTTGGCACTTACATATGAAATTGCCTTTAAATTGTGGGTTTCTAAGTGTATTGTAAGGTGCTTGCCTATATCCTGCTCACTTCAGATGTTTAGTAGTGATGTGCAAATTTATTCGACAGGTGCGAATTTGCGGCGAATTTGCGCGATTCACCGTAGGCGAATAAATTTGCCAAACGGATGCGAAAATTTTCCGGCGTCAAAAAAAAGGATGCCGGCATCCATTTTTTGGAAGCCGGCGCATTTTCGCCAGCGTAAAAAGAGGACTGCAGCATCAAAAACGAGACGCCAGGGTCAAAAATTAGACACCGGCGTTGTTCTACTAATTTTTCGTCGTTTTGCAAATTTCGGGGGGAATTCGCAATTGTTTCGGCGAAACGGCGCAAATTCACTCATCACCACACATGTTTGGAACTTTGTGACTCAACCCGATGTGCTTAAAGGAACAGTAACACAAAAAAGTGTGATGAAAATATCATGTACTGTTGCCCTGCATTGGTAGAACTGATCTGTTTGCTTCAGAAACACAATTCTAATTCATATAAACAAGCTGCTGTGTAACATTGGTAGAAATTAAAAAAAGGCTATATGGCATAGGTTAAATAGTGGATAACAGATAACACCACTATGTTCTACAGAGCTTATCTACTGTGTAACCCGAGCCTCTTCTCATTTGAATGGCTGCCCCCGTTGCTACACAGCAACTTATTTATAAAAAAAATAGAAGTGTTTCTGAAGCAAACACAGCAGTTTTACCAGGGCAGAGCAACAGTACATTATATATTAATTACTTTAAAACACTTAAATTTTTTGATGTTACTGTTTCTTTAAATAGATGCCAGATTGTTGCAAGTTGCCTAGTCTGTGAGGAAATGAGCCTAGATTCCTGTTGTCTTCTGATTCTACTGGATAGCCTGACCTTGGCCTGACTCCTGTTTACTTCTTCTGACCCTGGCCTGACTCTGACCCTGTTTCTACCTTATTTTTTGATACGTTGCTCCAGTCTTAGAAGCTGGTGTCAGTTCCCGATTGCAGACCGACAACTTCCTGGCACCTCTGCCACTCCTCTACTGCTGCCCTATCTCCATACCAGGTACAGAAGAGGTTTATCTTCTTCAATTAAGGTTCCTGCCCCTTGATAGGCATACATAAATCCACCATATGAATGATATTTTGGTACACTGAAGCTTATGTTAAATAATCTTGAGTTTATCTAGAGCTGAAGCACAGGAATGTCAGTATAGCACACTGTATAAAAAACACTACTGGGATGTATCTAGTAAACAATTAGTAGGTTTAATAGGCTGGGAGACATTTTGACCTTGTCCTAGAATAATGGTCATTAGGTCAGGACAGGAAAGTTGACTGACCTAATGCTCTACATAGTCTCCTAGATTCCCAAGAGCATGTTTCATGTTACTAAATATAGCATAACAAAAATTAATAGCATAAGTTGATTAGAACTGCCAGAATGCCTACTATTATAATTAGCCTGTGTTTTTCCAATTGATTAATTGATAAATTAACCATAGCAGTCAATGCCACGGGCTATTTCCTTCTCTAGTAATCAAGTCATCAGTCTGAAAATACATTGACTTTCCCAGGTCATCTCACTGTTTTTAAAGGGACCAGGAAAAGGTGTTTAAGAAATAGTTCAAGGTAGGTCAGATCTATATTGTTCTTGTAATCTTCTCCCACACTATCATGGCTTTTTATCTGTGTACCTTATATACCCATTCATGAATCTTGCACTGTTTACATATTAGATACACATGATAAGTGGCACCGCAATAATCATAATTTATTTATATAGTGCCAGCGAGTTATGCAATTCTTTAAAGTAATATAGCAAACAAGTAGCTTACCACAAATGACCAAACAAGTGTTGGAGAATAAAGCAGGATAATTACCTAATCCTAGTACATTTCCTGTTGTTTTGGAATCAAATATTTGAAAAGCAGAGAAAACATGCAATACCGTCCAGCAGTCTCCTTTAACTCTTATTAAATATTAATTTCTGTATTAAAAAAACACTGCCAAGACACATCAGCATCGGTGTGCTGGAGATGTGAGGAACACGAGGGTGCACTTCTACACATGTTCTGGAATTCTCAAAAATTGAAGAGGTTCTGAGAAATAGAATAGAAAAGGTGACAATGCTAACAATAGGGCTAGACCCCTTAATCTTTGTACTAGGGAACAAAATCCCCAATTTAAAAACCCAACACAGTATACGGTTAACTCTATTTTCACAGCAGCTAGAAATGCTGGAGGACACCGGAATTAATGAGATGATGAGGGTGCAAATTGAGGGTCCCAGATATAGTCCAAACGTCTTTCTCTAAGATAAATGAGAATGATTTCCGGTATAATTAAAAAGGTAAACAAGATTTCATGATGGTTTATGCATAGTATATAACTATTGTATTTGACAAAAACTGTTTATTGATTTTCTTATATAAGTGAAAAATGTCATGGCCCTTGAGGACAATCTGTTTGAAGTTTATCTGAAATATAAAACCTGTAAAGAGAAAGAAAACACTGCATATGGTGCTGTAGATATTTAACCAAAGTGGGGAGCTACAAAAGTGGTGGGGTGTCTAGTCATAAAATATAATCCTACTCTCAAGATCAAAGAAGACTAAAAGTGCCAAACCCCTTAGAATAATTAACAATGGACTGCTGATCCTGCATGAACAGGTTTTCAGGATGCGATGCTGTAATAAATTGCTGTATTGCTTTACATGTTGAACTTAACTTTTTTTTTTGTCTAAAATTGGTAAGAGCTGACAGCACTTCTGTTTATTTTCAGTAGATGTTAAACAGATGTAGCCTAATATCCTCATGGGCTTAGTGAAGGATGATGCAATAATGTGAATTGAATTGTAACATTGCCAAGTTTTGCAATCTTTTCCTGTTTGAGCACAGCATACTCCTCGGTAATTGCATTTGGAAATATACAGAAAAATAAATGCACTTATAATTCAGAGTACTGACGCTTCCTTTGGGGTGCGATTAATACAAATGTAGTTGCGTGGCGTAACCATACACAACAGTAGCCATTAAGAAAGGTTAGGGGTCTTTTGGCTGCTGAGAAATATAGTTACCAGGTGGACAAAAGTTTTAGAAATTGACAGTTGCATATCCTGCTTGTTACCCATAGGGTTAAATAAGTACAGAGCACTGTTTTTTTTTGGTTACATAAAACAAGCAGATCCACAAACAAACAGCAAAGGCAGCTGGTTGTGTGCTCTAAAACAGTTTGAACTCCATTTGAACCTAATTATTCTGAGCTTTGCCTGGTTTGTTATCCTTGCATTCACTGTTTGCTCATTGGCATCACACACCATGAGAAATGTATCATTATGAAAGCAAACTATAAAACTGGATGGTGGTATCTTTACTTCGGTATCATCGTTCCACCCGCACAAAATCCCAAACGAAGAAGAAAAAAATAATAAGTACATATAGAAGCAGTAAACGCTTACAGTCGTTGCAAAGTTGTCATATCTAAGATGCAAAGCGATCATGTAACCTTTCACATCATATTCAATACTGAGTTTTTTCAGTCATTTGGGCCAGTTCCCTGCCATAGTTGGTGCACACCAATACTGATTTGGTAACAGTTTTCCAATTACCCTGTGATTTATATGATATGATAGTATATACAACACATTTAAAATTTCATATTATTGCATTTATAAAACATTTGATTTTAGATTTTATCAGCTAATATGGCACAATATGTATATTTTTTTAATAATATGCATCAAGGCAACATAGAATAGAGGACTATTTGTAGCCATGGCATACATACATTCAACAGTGTTTAAAAAAAGTGGCCAATTTTTACTCTGATGTGTCTGACACCATTGTTACTTATGGACAGGGCACTCTAGCATCATTTTGATGGTAGAGATATTTAATTAGGAGTATTTCTTCTGAGAGTACATCAGTGGCCCCGGAGACACCTTGTTTCCTGTGGACAAGACAGGAAAGCACCTTGAGATGCTCTGGACCTGGAATTGCCACAGAAAAACCACGCCAGTGAGTATTTTTGGGTGTGAATTCTTGGGTGTCATTATTGTAGCTGTCAGAAACGTTTGTTTCTTTCAAAAGCAGAAATACAAAGAGATATATCGTGAATTAGAAAGAATGTTTGTAGAACTACAAACAACTTTCAAGCACATTGGGACTAATTTAATGAAAGATTTAAAAAAGTGAATTGGGGAAACACCTAAAACTTTATCATGATGCAAAATTAAGATCACATTTATACACTTTGTATGTGTTGATCAACATCTAAGTCAAAAATAAAACTGCTGCTGCCTTAACTTCCAGTTCTATGCCCAAGCTGAACTGGTAACACAGACATGCAGATAATGTACTTAAGAAGAGAAACAAGCTTTATTGCAGCATAACTAAACAGGAAGGAAGAAATAGGCACAGGTATGTTAACTAGAAGGCAAAGTAGGTAGTAGATCAGGCAAGGAAAGGTAAGTACAGGTATAGGATCTCTTATCCAGAAACCCCTTATCCAGAATGCTCTGAATTACTGAAAAGGACGTCTCCCACAGGGGCAAATTCACTAACCAGCGAAAATTCACCAGCGAAAATTTGCATCGATCGCAACACTCCTCCAGGCAAAGTTGCTTCCAGGGCGCGGAACGCTGGCGAAGTTTCGCTAGCGTTGCTTTAACCATCAAAGCGAAGTGTTGGCTAATTTGCATACGGTGGGAAATTATAAATCTGCATGAATGTATATGTTGCAGTAAATACATTACATTACACAAGTCCAGGGAACCTTAATAAAGAAAATAGAGTTGTTATAATGCCCTACACATGAGCCCACTGTATAGTTTATGTTCCATATGTAAGAAAATGTATAGAAAAACCTGGTTGCCCAAAAACATTTTTACGGACTTTTGCAGACTATCACTCTGAAAAAAGGAAAAGACGCCAGTGTTTTTTGGGACTTAGAACATTTTTCCGCTAAAGATTGAGGAAGTCCTATGCACTCCATTGCACTTCGCCTGGTCTGAGCTGGCGAAGGCAAGCCTGGCGAAAGAGGTAACACTCAGTAAAATCCTCATCTAAGTGAATCTAAGTGAGTTACGTCCATTTGCTATTGCAAAAAATCGCCGGGCGATAGAGCGTGAATGATTGCTAGCGTCTGTCTCTTTCGCTAGCGAAGTTACGCCTGCACCCGTTAGTAAATTGGCGAAGTGCCTGAATGATGTCACGCTGGCGAATTTTCTGCAGCATTAGCCACTTCACCCTTTAACAAATCTGCCTCATAGACTTCATTTTATCCAAATATTCCAAAATTATTTTCTTTTTCTCTGTAATAGTAAAACAGTACCTTATACTTAAGGCTTCTGAGGATGTGACTAACACAGTCACGAAACACGTTAAATGAAAACTTTTAGTCATGTGTACGTCCAAAAAGTATTTTGTTATGCAGGTATAGGATCCCTTATCCGGAACCCGATGTCCAGTAAGCTCCGAATTATGGAATGGCTGTCTCCCATAGACTCCATTTTATCCAAATAATCCAAATTTTTTAAAATGATTTCCTTTTTCTCTGTAATAATAAAACAGTAGCTTGTACTTGATCCCAACTAAGATATAATTAATCTTTATTGGAAGCAAAACCAGCCTATTGGGTTTATTTAATGTTTAAATGAATTTCTAGTAGACTTAAGGCATGAAGACCCAAATTAAGGAAAGATCCGTTATCTGGAAAACCCCAGGTCCCGAGCATTCTGGATAACAGGTCCCATACCTGCACTGCAAGACTTATACATAAAGCTCTTAATTATAGGATTTATTTGAGTTCCATGTAACAGCACTTTCTGTTCTCTATTAAATAAAATGTAGGGGTTGTAAGATATAGCAGGGTAAAAACACAACATTTAGATATATAATGCCCTCTAATTCATTAGAGCAATTGGAGGAATGGAGGAGTGGCCTCAATGTTACCTCTAAGTGAATTATGTATGCATTAAAGTGAAGTGAACATGCTTGCCATGAGGCTTCTGAGTGATGTAATAGGAGTTGCAAGTTCACTCCACGTGTATCAGCCAGAAACATCAGATAAGCATAGGCTACTAGACCTGGAGCTAATATTGACCTTGTTATTACATTCTCCCAATGTCAATCTCTCTCTGTCAACCTCAATAATTCTAAGAGTATGGGAAAGCTGCAAGTATAATAATACTCTGTGGAGTTTATTAGGCAAACAGCGTGTCACATGAGTTATCAGTATGTGGAAACAGTTGTTAATCTAAACTGCATAGTGACCCTGGTGGATTTTTATTTTATTTTTGTTTCAATCTTTTACATCTGGAGACTGTTATTGTTTTGTTTGCAAAATGAAGCAAATTGGTAATTACATTTACAAATTCAGCTTTTATTGGGTAAAAGATTTCTCATAGTACAATAGCATGTATAATAGATCTATTAAATACCACATTTAAAAAAGGGAAATAGCAATGAGATGAAAGTTATTATTTGAAAGTGAGGTTAGATGCATAGTTCCAAGGCATTTTCAGTATTCGCCGATGGAAGTTGTCTGCCACAGAGCTCCTCCTTCATACTCAAATATTTTCAGACAATATGCAGAGTATAGAGGGTTACACCCCTACCAGTCACAACATGGAACACAAGCTGTAATGGAACACAAGCTTTATATCTTGATTCACAATGACCAGATATTATTAGAGCTTTATCTGTTTTTAACAGGCAAGTTCAAAGTATAAACCTGGACATTTTATGTATTTGCTTGCATGTTCATGACAAGATAAGAAGATCTGTATTCTTAATATCATTTTGGATTGAGATTAATGATCTAATCTTGCACATGTGCTTTAATTTTTGCTAATGAACTGCAGATCGCATTACCATGTGTGTAGCCTTGGGCTTGCTCTGACTGAGCCCTCATACTTAATTTGGCAATTTCTTTCAGTGCAATAGATGAGCTCTAATAGCTGCCCAGCCATGCAAATAGGTCAGATCTATTCCTGAAACATGCCAGTAGGGGTCAACTTATTGTATTGTGAAGGGCTGACTCATTAATTCTATATTCTGAGGTTCCTTCAGGCACATGATACCTAATTACTTTTATCATGGGTCAACCCCTGCTGTTATAGCCTAGATGATTCACATATAGTACATGCATACCATACAATAGCTGCTTTTGCACATTTATCTACATTAGACTACCTTTGTGCCTGCATTAATTTCACTCTGTAATCAGTAGGGAACTAAAAGATGTTTGATGATCTGGATTACAATGAACACCAGGATTTCTTTCTGTACAGGCTTGAAATTTCAGTATCAGTGCCTCAAGCTCATACATTAACAGTTAACATCTTCCAATAATCTTTATATCTGTGCACTCCCTTAGCAGTATTTCATTCTCCCTATTAAGGTTTACATGCATCCTCCCACTGTAGAGTTCATTTATTGCTATTCCCATCTTTTTGAGTTCAATAGGCATTGGTGTAGCCAAATAAATAAAGTGTTATATTACACATACTCATGCCAAATAAAACTGTGCAAATGACAAGTTTATATTAGTAGAAACACTAGAAGCTGAACAATCTTTGGACATATATGTGTATAAGCTTACCGCTTTTTATAGTGGGTCCAGGTGTACATGCCCCAGACCTTCAGCATAGGGGAGTAGTTCACTCGGAATTGTAGTTACAGGCAGGCAGCATTAAGTGATTAAGTGATGATTAAGTGTCTCTAGGCTTTTTGCTTTTATTCATGTAAAATAAAATATTTTGTATTATTTAAACTTTGGGCTACTGAATTCTACTCTTTGGCGTTCCAGATTGATGCCTGCCTGTCCCTAGCAAATGACAAGTTTGTCCAAATATTGGGATACCTTTTTTTTTTAAACTCCCATGTTCGATGCAAAGATAGAGAGAAAGAGAAGAAACATCTTTTCCAGTTATCAATAAGAGCAAAGTTAGGGAAGCAGGGATATCTATCGTTGATGTAACATTAACGTGATATATACTGGTGAAATTATTTCATGTAGCTATACCTGATCTCAAATAGTAATTTTTTACTCAATTGTTTTGAATTACAAACCCAAACATACTTTAATATAGTATTTTCAGATTTTAAAGTATTATGGGAGTTATAGTCTTGTAGCTGTATTCTTAATGCAATACTGCTTAAAAATCCTCAACTCTCCAGGGTCAGCGACAACATTAAAATGCAAAAGAATCTCACCTCATCTGTGTAAATCTGGCTGCATGTTCTTTGGATCTTTAAATAAAGTTTTTCTTTAAAAATATATCTAACAAAAGTATATTCTCGCTCTTCATTCTTGATTGCACTGTAATTTAATGTAGCCAAAGTTATACAGTGCTTTTTGAATGTAAGATGACTGATACAGTTATAGGTGGGTTCCGGCAGATCCCAGAGGGGCTGCTGTAATTTCCCATAGACAGTCACTATTTCATGGGCTGGTGGGGGCTGTTTGAGCCTCTGTTTATCTAAAATGCCAGGGCCTATTTTGATTCCCAGTCCGGACCTGTTTATAGGATCTGTTATCCGGAAACCTGTTATACAGAAAGCTCTCAGAATTACGGGAAGGCCATTTCCCATAGACTCCATTATACTGAAATAATTCACATTTTTAAAAATTATTTACATTTTCTCTATAATAATAAAATAGTACCTGGTACTTGATCAGTGGCGTAACTACCAAGGACCGGCCTCCCCATGAGCAAAAACTTTGGAGGGCCTGGAGAGCTGAGTTTTTGTGTCAGCACCTCCCTCCTGCCCTGCTGTTGGCTGCTTGAGCTTACGCTGTTTCTTTGTTTGTGGCCTCGGGCAGCGAAAATTTTGAGGCAGGAGGGGCTAGAAAAAGTAAATTCTATACAGCAGACCAGCCAGTGTGCTTAATCCTAACTAAGATATAATTAATCCATATTGGCAAAACAATCCTATTAGGTTTAATTAATAGTTAAATTATGGAGATCCAAATTATGGAAAGACCCCTTATCCAGAAAACCCCAGGTCCCGAGCATTCTGGATAACAGGTCCCTTACCTGTACAATGCTTATAAATATCATTCTCATTAATGGATTATCTTTAACTTGTATTTAAGGTTTTTAGAGAAGCATGTGGCATAGTGGGACAGTGATGTGGAGTTTGCAGATTCCCCTTTAATAAACAACGGTGACCAAATACTTCTTTAAATTAATTAGTGACCCCTTCCTTCACCTTATAGTGAGAGCCCAGCTAATTACAAAAGGCCTGTACATTGCCAATGTAACCTGTGAATTGCTGGAGGAACAAGGGGGCTGCCAAAATAACTTTTTTACCAAATAGTAAAATTAGAGCTCACCACAGGAAAATCTCTCCAATCTCTATTCATTCCTATGGAATGTCTAGAGGTGTTAGAGTTCACCATTTGAAATTAATAGTATCTCTAATTTCACACTTTGATATATCTTCCCTTTTGTGTGCATAACTGTCAGTGTAATTATATAACCTTGGCAATAGTTTTTTTTGTTAGGAGCCTTTACCATGTGCCTTTGCTTGGGGTTCACAATTCACTGGAACCCTGCTTCTGTGATCTGCATGTAGGTATAATTGAAGGTTAAAAATATTCTTTCTTACCTCAGTAACAGATGGCTCTGATATCTGTTTTTTTTATATTTGAAGGCCTAACATCCCCTTATAATTCCCATTCTCCTTTAATTTCATAGTGTTCAAAACTTCATGCACATGTAATGAAAATTCACCTACCATAAATCTTCATAAACCTTTATGTAGATTTTCTTAGGCCAATAGTACACCAGGTGTTTTGACTAATGGTGCTCTCAGGGAGAACTGCAACATTCATCCACTCTTCTTAATCAGTAGCCACTTCCTATGACAGATGCTGCTAATGCCACTACTAGGCAGGGATTACTCAACAGAGAGTATTCATGATTGATTTCCAACTATGCATCTTAGTGTAGTCTTGAACTTTTTACCTCCTGCTGTTGTAACATACTCTGTATTTAAAGGAAGTAGAAAAATATGTCAATGCAACCATCCTTAATGGCAGCAGCTTGCAAAGATACTCCAATCAGCTTGCTCCAGTAAAAATGTTTTGTAGCCCTGTCTCAACCCAGCTTTTCCTACTTTAGCTGTAATTTTGGACTGATGATCCGCTATCAGTTTTCAAAAGATTAATAAAAGGTTCCAGCATGTGCTTGAGTCTTAATATTATATAGGCGTTTGGATTATAGCAGTGAGCATCCCTCACAGAGGTCTGTGGAAATACAGAGAACTGGAGTTTACTTTGTGGTGGTCCAGGCATTATTTTTATTTAAATAGTTTATGGAGCAGGTATGGGATTGGTTCCTAAGAAGAAAGAGATTCTACACTATAACTTTAATGTACAAAATGCATAATGTGAAGAAAATATATTGTCAAGTTAAAAAAAAACAAAATGGATACTAACCCAATTTTAAAGCCAGCGCTTAGGCCCAAATAAAATGTTATTGTGTGACACCATGTTTATTTTGAAAAACAATACTAGCAGTGCTTTAGAGATTATCCTCATTTCATTCAAACTGCATGTTGGCAGCAACAATACGGTAGGAAGATCTCAGGCCCAGGAGAAGCTGACAGATGTCAGGACAGGATTAGGCAAGTGAAATAAAGCCGAATACATTATGCACTAATTTACTATTAATTGTGGTCCTTCTAAATTAAAGATAGATAGATAGATATTATATGATATAATATATGAGTAGTAGCAGCCACAGGTATTGAACCCATGAAAATACAGCCATATTTCAGGTGTGTACATACAGAAGGGACTGTAGTGAGATTGTGCACTCTGAAATAAAAATATGTGGGGTAATGTTATAAAAGGTACAACGTTTGCTACTTATAGCATCCAATCAGCAGGAAGAATTGTCTGGTCACCTGTTTAAAAGCAAACATCTTATTGGTTGCTGCACCTGGGCGAACTTTGTGCCTTTTATGATAACTCTGGCATGATAGAGTGACATTTCAGGCATATTTCAGTGTATGTTCAAAGCAGTATATATAAATTTAGAGGTAGAGAAAAGAAGGAGTTGAAGGATGTATAACATGGGGTGGTTATGTAATTAACAGTGTTTTCCCTAGTGTTCCCATATATTGTGATTTAAAAAGTGTGTGACGAGTGTTTCAAAAGTTGCAAGCCATGACCTTTGCAAATATTATTTAATGAAATAAATCATAGCCAAGTTGAGCTTTGCTACTAAGTACTATTATGTATTTATTTTACTATTACTATATTTATTAACTGCTGTTGGCAGCCAACGAGAGATCTGGCAACCTTCATCAAGGTTATGACTTAACTGAAATGTGTATTGTGGCACAGATGCTATAAATCATTCCCTTAAAAACAACTTAAGCCCTGTTAAATTCCTGTAGTCATCTTGTAGTAGCCGTTGTGTTTCGAACTCTTGGAAATACAAACTTCTCAGTTACTAGTGTGGAACTCACAGGAGACTTTGTAGTGGAACAAAGGTGAAAAGAGAGAGAAAAAAGAATGTTTACAAGTATGCTATATTGTCTAGGTTCCAAAAAATGTGCAGCATGAAATATCTATGATTCAGTCAGACACATTTATTTTTCAAAGGAGTTTTATTTCCTGCCAATTCTTTAGCAAGAAAACCTTGTACCATCTGTATGGAGAAGTTCAGCCACTCCTGTTTTATGAATGACCTACAGTGTTTGAAACATGAAGAATGAACAAACATTTACTCTACTTTGAAACCCTGCTGTGAATATAATATTAACATTACTTTATTACTGAATTTCAGTTCTGTGACAGCTTATTGGAAGCTCACACAATCTCCTGCTTTGGCAGCAATTAATAAATCCCAGACAATGTGCAGAAAAAAAAATGTTGTTTTGGAATATAGCATTATAATACAACTGGAGTGAATGTGTAATACACTAACCTTGCCATTGTATTCTCGTGACATGTTTGTTTTAGCCATCGTGTCACTACTTTTAATTCTTATAGCTCTAGCAGCATATTTTGTATTTTTAAACACCGCTCTTAAGCTTGGTTGTACTGCAAATATTTGCACAGCTGATTAAAGCAGTTCCATGTTGGTTAATATTTGAACAGTAAACTATTTATTGAAAAACGGATCCATTTTGAGCATATGCTCATATTTTATTATGGTGGCTTTGGTTTATAATGTTATGAGGTGTGGTCTGCACGGTCCTAAGTAAACCTTATTTACCTAAGTGGTGGGATTCAACTGCAGATGTTTTTCTTCTTTATTTCTCAGGCAAAAAATAATATTTGTCATTCCTTACCAGTTACGTAGATATTTGTATTAATCAATGTGCCAACTGAAAGAAAATTCATAAAAAAATATGAAAGACAGTTCCAATCTAGTCACATAATATTTAGTATTTTACTGGAACACCTACGTCTTGTAAAATCTTGAGGATTACAGAAAGCGTCTCTCCCCTTAACATTACAACTGGGTTTATTTTTAAAACAGTCATAGATGAAACATAAATAAACTTTTCTTTTTGTTTCAAAGAATACTTATAAAATTAATTATAGATATATTAAAACGCTGGATGGATTTTTTAAGGTTTCTACAGAGCAAGAATACTGTCAGACAGATGATGTTTTAGAGATTTTAATTCAAAGGGCAAAACTATTCCTCATTTTCATTGGATTTACATTACAAATACACAGTTATAGATGAAGAATAAAGAAAGCCTTTTGTAAATAACATAATGTAACAACATTATAGTCTGCAACCTGCAGTAGACAGATAATGATAGTGTTCACATTAGACGAGTGTGTTTTTAATAAAGCAAAACTGTTTTTCTTAAAAAGAATTGTATAATAACCCTATAGAGGTTGCTGTGCTATAATACTATAAAATAATATCGGTGCTGAATGTATTCTTTTTCTACTAGGTCCATAGGTAATAGGTTTTTTTCTTGTACAAAATGCATTGGAGTCAACGTGTGTTTTCTCAAAGTGATTTTTTTCTGACAAAATAATATCAGAAAAATGTTTGCCACTCTGGATCTGTTTCATGTGAAAAATTAGGATCATCTTTAATTTAGATCAGTCTTAGAGACCAGTCAAGAAAAATCTAGAGTAAATGGAAGACATACCAATAATACTGTATGAAATGAAGGTTAATACCATTATTGGTATGTATGGTGACCCAATAATCACAAATTATGTGCATGTACTACTATATTGGTCATTTTATGAATCAGGCAAGTTTGAAAATGTCACATGCTGATGCAGCATGTTGGCCAGTTTGCGGTACATCAGCTGTTGGTGCATACTATCTGATCACATGTGACTCCTCATATGCTTTCCATCAGTTTGGCCTGTGGACTAATCTGGTGGTGAGTGTACCTGCTCGACCCATAGAAAATATAATCAAAGATAATATCCAAGAGTGGAGATGAGCACAGTACATGCAGTAATGTAAAGAAAATGAGAGTACAATGAGGAAAGAAACAGAGGAGAACCTAAGCACAATTGGATTGTGTGATACATATAGTAAAGTTCAATAAGGAAACAGACAGTAAATAAGGATCTTGAATTATCATCTTTTTCTGTAACTCTGTTCAATAGCATCTCATGTATTTTTCATGTAAACACAGCAAAGTAAATGCATAGTTTTAAAGAGAGTCTTCAGAAATGGACAGCTTTTATCCATGTCATACATTTAAAGGGGACATATACTAAACATTTTAAGAATGCACTAAAACATGTAATTTAATGTTAAATTGAAGGATCCTTTTTTTACTACAGTATATTACCTTTGGTGTTAACAATTGCTGGTACCCCTCCCCTGTGCATACCTCTGGCCCCTGAATCGGCTCTAAGGTGCCACCAGATCTGTCTAACTAAACAGTACTGCTTCCATGGAGGGAGGATTGGGCCGGCAGCTCGAGGGGAGGGGCTTGAGGAGGAGTTGATGATGTCATGCTCAGTCCTTCCAGGCAGCTTAGAACTCTGTTATGCCTTCACTGTTGTAATGATTGCCTTCAATGTACCATCCCTGTCACCCTCACAACCCATCCTCTCTGACTGTCTTCTAAATCACTGCCTTCACTGCTGTCCTGCACAACTATTTTTTTAAAATCATTTTTAGTAAACCAAAAAGCTGAATCTCATAACTGAATATGAACATTATACTGTATGAAAAGTCTCCTTTAATAAAACAGAAATGGAGTCAATGACAGATGGAGCACGCCATACTGCAATTAAATAATTGAGGATGTATTCTATTAAGAGTTAATATAGCTTATACATGGGCAATATTTATGTCTTATGAGCAGAGTTTCAAATTAAGAAAATATGGTATGTTAAAAAGAAATTACATACAACTATATGTATAATGGATTAGGGGGTGTGACAGTGGGCCCAGTTACCCCATAATTAGTGATGGGCAAAACTGATCCGTTTCGTAAATTCGACAAAATGCATAGAAGTCTATAGGAGTCAATTTTATTTTTTTTGTTGCGCAAAATTTTTTTTTCACCCATTGTAGTCTATGGGCGTAATTTTTCTGGCAAAATTTCACTCATCACTCCCCGTAATGCATGACTTTTATTTTGAAGATTTATGGAAATGTAAAATGGTAAATAATTAAGCCAATATATTTATAAAATGTTCCTTAAGTTTCCTGAGTAAACCACATCTATTAGTAGGTCAAAATAGATACCCACTAGATTTAAAGTCCATCATGCAAGTGCACAGAAATAATGAAGGTTATTTGCCTGTAATCAATCTGAAGACACTTGAAAATACACTTGAGAATGTAACAGTATTAATTTATTACATGGCAACCATCATGGTTAGGGTATGGGTCTTACAGAGTAGTAACTTCTGTGATTAATAACTAACTGTATCTGTGTCTTTTGAGGATAAATTACTTACAGTTTTGGGGTAAACAGTATGGACTGAGTTTATGCTGCATCACTCTGGAGAAATCTAAGTGCAGAGTAAATGCTCAACTCTGAATCGGAATGCCCCTTTACTAGTTAGAAGAAGTGGGATAAAACATTCTTCCTCTTTAACTGAAGCATGCAGAATTTCGAACTGAGCCCATTTTCAGTTGTAATAGGACCTGTTCAATTTTATTTTTTACATTTAAAAAAAAAAAAAAAAAAAAAAAAAAGCTATATTACATTCTCCTGCTGGATGCCTTAGTGATAAAGAACATAGATTCACATGGGAACACAAGTTATGTTATAGCTATTGTGTAGGACCATACCATTTTCTTGTATCAGCACGATCCCTAATTTTTTCCTGCTGTTTTTAATATAATTTTACACATTGCTGAAAGAGTAATATTTTGTATTTCACATAAAAGTTTCTGTAATATGTACAATATTTCCTTACTATAACCTAGAAATGCATCTGCCAAGTCTGCTTGAATTCTGGTGTCCAGCTGCTTGCTCAAATGATCAAGATGTGTAAGGCTTTTCTTGTTCAGAATCTTCACCCATGAAATACTGTATCACCTTTATGTAATGTAGGTCATAAGTTTTGATATTTTCTGAATACGATGTGCTCAACTAAGATATCAGAATATACTTCAATGTTAAAGATTAGTTTTCTGCCATTGTATATGGCAATGCATGTCTATGCTCCTCAATTGCTAACAAATTGCATCTGTCGATTTTATCGAGTTTTGTACAAGGGTATTAGACATTTAATTACACCTTAGTAAAAAAAACATATCAACAATGCACATTACGAATTCAGCTGTTTGTGCTATATTTTTTTACCCACAAGGCAGTATTTTGTCCCCCTCCTCCCAGAATCCCAGCATCATTTTTGGGCACAATTAAATAGCTTCTTACCAATATGGACAAATACATGAATGTCATGTTATGCATAAACATGCTGAAACATGCTGTGTTTGTGGTAAAATATATAAGACATTTTTACTGGATTTGTGCATACAGTATTGAATTCATAAGTATGTCATAAGTCATAATATCTTCTGACTTCAATATGTTTTATTCCTACCAAACTCTTGTGAAGGGACATCACTCAAACTTGCAGTGCAGCAGTAACTGAAGTTTATCAGAACACAAGTCACATGACTGGGGACACCTGGGAAGCTGACAGCATGTCTATCCCCATGTCAAAATGAAATATTGCTTTTTTTGAAAAACAGATTTCAGTGCAAGTTTGCTGGAGCAGCACTATTAAGGATGTGTTTTGAATAAAAACATGTTTTCCTGTAACAGAACACTTTTAAATAGTTTTCATTTTACTTGTTTCCCATTAGTTTAAATGAAAAGTGTATGTTTTGAACATTGTCAATGGCTGTCTTGACACAATCTTACTTCAGTCTTCATAGTCTTCATGTTATGCTATGATGTGTAGCACTTAAGGACTCATGGCCTAGTCTGGTTATAAGGGTTCTTTCAACTTTAAATGACCACAGGCTTAGCAGAAGCAGGAGCTACCTCCGAAACTAGCCAACACTGTGCCATGTCATAACAATGCATCAGTTTAGGTAAAATCTTGTTCCAAGTTAGTTCAAAGTGTTCCTTAGAAATAACTTTATAGATGATATGCCTACAGAGCAACTATTGTATCAATTCTGACAGCTGACTAATAAAACTCAGGGATTCTGCTCAGCAGGGACAGAGATGTAAATTTTTTTTTATTAATTAATTTATGAATTTCGAACAGTTTACATGGTTAATGACCCCCTCCCAAAGCTGCTTTAGACAGATATAACAAGTTTAACAATTTAAAAAGTTTAAAAATAGAAAATAATTGAAAAAGTAAATTTCTGGTGAACAATCTGAAAACAACTGAACTGAAAAAGTGTTGGAAGGTGAAAAACCCCTTTTAAGCTCAGTTGTTGGAATGTAATAACATGTGCACAGTTTGCCTAGTTCTAGTAACGCATTGCAACTACTAATATGTTGCAACTAACTGATTGATTACTCCTGGTGAGTAGCCCTGTAGCAAACTCTGCACAGTTTAGTATATCACCCAAGTAAATTTTATTCTTCTGGATCTGTAAAAATGCAGTCTAGCCCAGTAGAGATGACCCGCAGAACGGCCGGGTTCGGGCCAACCTCACCCCGCCCATTTGTGGGTGGTGGGTGGATCAAGCTCTTCTTCCTGCTCTCCCACCCGCCACCTTATACTGCTGGCTTCTGACTTCCGCTTTTATAGCCGCACGCCTGCTCGCCCCGCCCCTTTTGTGACATCATTGGTGTGGCGGTACGGGTCTTTAAAAGGAACCTGGAAGTTGCCGATACATATATATTATTGGGTCCCTTTGGATGCTCAGCACTTGCTCAGCTGCTCTATGCACAGACTGTGTATGAATTCTTCTCCTCCCTTGGGGCAGGACTCTCCTCATGTGTCAAGCAATGAATTGTAACATGTTTGTACTGAGTCCTTAAGTGCTTCTATATATACTGTATTAAAGATTACCATTTATGTGCATACAATTTCAAAAGAAAAAGATTTCTTCACACAGTGACAGATAATGTACAGGTTTTTACTTTCTTTTTACTGAAAGAGCTGTTCACTTATTTAACTTTTGCTAAATTTCCATTCTGAAGATGCTAGAGCTTCGTTGATTTCTTCATTATGTACGCAAAAAAAAAGTTGCCTAAATTTTCAGCCTACATGATTCACACTTATGTGAAGGTCTTTTCTGCAAATAATTGTAAATGCAACTATTCATTTCCACTATTTTCTGGACTAAGATAGTACTCAAGGAAAAAAAAACCTTAACTGCACATTTTTTTTTTCAAATTTTTTTTTCTGCAACTTTCACAAACAATCCTCCCTGATTTATAGTTCATTAGATGAGACACCAAGCCAATTTTAATATAAAGCTGCTCCCACTTCATGCTGTGTAAAATACTGGAGAAAATCATCACTGGTGTGGTTAGATTTCAACAGAGACCTACAAGTTAGAAAACAAAAGCACAGATCTGATTGGTTGCTATGGGCAACATCACTGGTGATGTTTTTCTCTGTTGTTTTACACAACATGATAAATAGGCCCCTAATTCTGCATTATCATACTAAAGTTTTGCACTAATCTGAAAAGCATGTATGGGGTTTGTTACAGATGTACAAACAATCAAAAGGAAGGTGCGCTAATTGGAGGTCGAGTGCCGTATGTCTAAAAGAAAAAGCAATCCCAATAGTATATTGACCTTTTACACCTACAGTAATTATGAACGTCGGAACTACTCACAAATGATAAGCAATTAGTGTGCCTGTCGGGAATGGATGTTTGTGTCCCGGTCTCTTGGTGTATACAGCAGTACCTACTGACGGTTGTCGGTTTTCCGTTTCTTTGTCTGTAAGAGGGAGCACTTCTGGTTTTCTGTTCTCCTCGTGTTAAAGAGAGAGAAAATATACAGTATATATATATATATATATATATATATATATATATATATATATATATATATATATATATATATATCGAGAGAGAGAGGGAGAGAGAGAGAGGAAGAGTGTATATACAGTACAATATATATATATATACATATATATATATATATATATATATATATATATATATATATGGAAGTAACAAAAAGGGTCCGCACACACAGGACTTGAGTGAGAAAATAAGTTGGTCGTTTATTCAACGTTTCGGCCCAGTCACATGAGCCGTCTTCAGGAAGTGAAGGTGCACCAATAAACATACAGGTATTTATACACTTAAAAAACAAAAAAGGGCGCCAAAATACGTAGATAAAAGGGTAGTATGGGACGTGTGTGTGTAATGCTCGTGAATATGACATCATCTGTTGCTCAGACCTGTCAGGTCAGTGTTGAGCATACACACCTTTGTGGGATAAGGGGCGCACATCTATTTTTGTGCCGTGTAGAAATGTTGATAGTGAGTATAGGCAAAGGAGAAAAAAACAGGTTAAAAGAAATCGGGGGTTGCCCCCGCCACTCACAGGGCCGACCAGCATTCTGCGAGACACAGGTGAGACTGACCAACCAATATCGCCACCGTTATCAGGTACGGGTAAAGACGTATGAAAGGAACAGCTCCTGTATTACTATACATACTTGTAGCCATTTGCCCGTGAACGTCAGCAGGTCCAGTGCGGTCTCTGGGTAACGCCAGGGAGCACGCACGTTCCTTCGGTTAATGCGCTTACCCTGCCGTCAAGCGCTATCCTCGTCGTTGGAGACTGTAGTCGGGAGCTGTCATAAGCCGTACAAGACGGTAATGGTAATGGCGCCTGTATGTTACTTCCATACAATGTTCAATTGCTCCAGCACCTAGGCATCCATTTTGTGTTCTGTGTGCACCGACCCTATGGCTTTTATATATATATATATATATATATATATATATATATATATTTGCTAATTGGAAAGATCTGGTTCAAACTATTTAACCTTCATTAATTGAGTTTGATGGGTTCAACTTTATGAACTTTATGCATATAGTTCTAGATGTTTATTTGACTTTGCATGTATTCATTTGTGCTTATACACCAACTTTAATTTAGCATTATAGTATTAATGGTTTCATGAATCAGTAAGTACCATAACTGTAGGAAAACCATAGTTGCTAACCATCTTTTGTAAAAGTTACCATAAATAGTTTTTTATATTTAATTATTTGCAGACTTTAAGCAGTATTGTGGAATGATCTAGTGCCATATTACTATGAGCATCCAGATTTGCCCGTACAATGTCTTCCCCTTTCTGGTTAAACAAAGACAAAAGTTGAGCATAACTAATAAGGTCTAGGAAAATGGCCAATATGATGGTATGTAAATACCGTTGTACATCTATACACAATACAATCATATTATAAAAGGGTGAATTGTATAAAATGCAAACATATTTATGGGTCTTTTTCCATCATACAACTCTCACACCTGTGCTATCAGCAGAAAGTAAGTGTAGCTGCCTCAGCTATGATTTTTAAAAGAAATTTGAAAATACTCTGTAAATAGCTCAGGCACCAGTAGACATACTGACAAGACAATCTGCACTATCCACATTTTTCTGACTTATATGTGATTGTGTGTTTGGAATGCAGAAGCAGCAATATTCTAAATGATCTGCTTAGGGTTGCAGGAGAAGAGAACCTGGCACACTGGAGACAGCACCTTAAACTGAAAGGGGATCTGCCATATGTCTACTAATAGATATAAAACAGCTTCTGTGAATCGAAAAAAAATGCAAGTTTGTAGTTCTATATATGCTGAGAGTACTGAAACCTTGAGAGGAGAGAAATATTTTTCTTGATTCTAAATGTAATCACATAGAATGCTGACACTGTCCTCATAGGAGTCATCAACAGTCAGAAAGAACAATTGCCCAATATGCTTTTTGTACCTCTAAACCAATTTGAAAGTAAAGATTTCATGAAAGCTTTAATTATCAGTATATATATGGTTATATTAATGGTATACTGTTTACCAGTCATTTCATAGTTTTATTTTTGCAATTCTGCTTTTTGGATGTTTGATTTTAAAAAAAAAAATGGAGCAAAAAAATGTCATGACAAAATCGAGAGTTGAATCCCAAGATTGATGTTCCAAAAACTTGATTTTATTGAATCTTTGCTGTGAAAACTCATCTTTTTCAGATTATCAGATGTGAAACCCAGACTTTTTTGGATTATCCAGAGCAGATCACAATGTCATGTAACAACTTTAGGGACACCGCCATTGACTTCTACATGACCTCGACAGGTTTGAGATGGAGTATTTTTGTATTCTGATTTTTAGCAGCTTTGGGGTCTAATAAATCTCTTCTCTCTTTTGACAGAAAAAAAAGTTAACTTAAAGGTGAACACTTTATCAAGTGCATGGCAGGGGGCAAATGTTTTCTGCACCTTGCACCCTGCCTTGTGCTTCAAAAAAATGCTGCAGATCATAAACCGAAATGTTGGGAAATATTTTTTGGTGATTTTAAAAGATTGAGCTCTAATACATCTTCAGGCAAAAATGACCCCCCCCCCGCTCAAAGACTGTATTAGACTTACCTGTCATTCAAAATCAGTCTCCCAACTCCTGCATGAAGACAGAATGAAGAGAAACAGATGATGAGATGAGGAGAGTGAAGAGCAACTTGATTATTTCAGAAACAGACAGAATTTTAAATTGATTATATTTAGAACATTTCTTATTATTTTAGTATGAGGAAGCTTATATTAAATTTTTATTTTTGCAATAGTTCCCCTTTAAGAACCTACATGGTCCCTCCCAAGATTAATATGTTTGACTTGGATTTGGGTGATAAGTAGTGATGGGCGAATTTGTGCCGTTTCGTTTCGCCTAAAAATTTGTGAATTTCGCGAGAAATTTGCGAAACGGAGAAAAATTCGCGAAACGGCGCCGGCTTCTCGTTTTTGACGCCAGCGCCCGTTTTTGATGCCAGCGCCCGTTTTTTCGACGCCGGCGCCCGTTTTTGACGCCGGCGCCTGTTTTTGACGCCGGCGTCTGTTTTTTCGGAAAAATTTTTTTTGACGCCGTCGAATTTTTTCCCGCGAATTTTCGCGGACGTTTCGCCGCGACTTCGCGCCTGGCGAATAAATTCGCCCATCACTAGTGTTAAGCTATTGCCTTTTATAAATAACTCTGTGCCTGATTTATAATATGCAACGAATCTCCCAATTTTGCATTTGAAAGGCATTGTAGAACACAATATGCTTATTGGTCATACATTTTTTCTTAGCAACATTCACCGCCACTCAAGCTATTGATACAGTTGACAAGAGTAAAAAAATCCTAAACAGGAAAGGGGAAACATTTTTTGCATGGTGGCTCAATGGTCAGCATTGTTGGTCCTTGGTTTGATTCCATTATCAGCTATCAATCTGTATGTTCTCCTAATGCCTGCATGGGTTTCTACCCTTAAAATATACAGGAAGGATAATTGGCTTCTCGTAAAATTAACTACAGTTTGTTTTTGTGATAGGGACCTTAGATTGTATGCTCCACTGGGGCAGGAATAGATGTAAATTATGTTTTATCTCTGTAAAGCAATAACAAGCATGTCAGCACTATAGAAAGAAAGGTTAATAATTTAAAAAATAATATTTATTACAATATATAATTCTCTTTAATGTGCCCAGTAGCCTTTTTTTTACTTCTGAGGGCTGAAGTTCATCCCACTTTTTTCTACACAGTAACAATGCTGCTAATGTTTATTTTATTTTTTGGCAGCTAATGAATCCAGGCAAGTTAATAGATGCTCTTAAAATAAAACATCTCTATTTTCTTTAACAGTAAAAAAAAAAAAAAGTTTTGTTTCTAAATGTAAAATACATTCCTGAATGAGTGACTTTGACATGTGGAACTCCATGGCTATTGCTTTTTCAAACAAGTTTCACAGCTACTGGATAGAATTCTCATCCATCTAGTCTTAGGCTGGCTGCTTGTCAAGAGATTTTATGCTAGATAGATGTATTTGCACAAGGGGGGCAGTCATCTCATGTTAAATAAATCACTCTGTTTTTGCAAATATTGACTCAAGCTGTTATACCTTTATGTCTTTCAGAAACTCACTCTGTTCAAGAGCTCATCAAGCAAACAAGGATAGGTGAAGAAAGTTAGTGTGGTGACTTGAGCTCGTGTTTACTTTGCAGCTGTTTGTGTATGCTGCTCTGTGATTTGTGCGCACATCCTAGTGACCTTGTAAGAGTCTTCTATTGTGGTGAAAAGCTAACAGATATAAAGAGAAAAAAATGAGAACCATTTATGCTTGAAAAACTTGAAAATGTTCAATTATGTATGACTGTGACATTCAAATTATAGATGTATAAAAATTTATTTATAGGTATACATTTTAAAATATTTCATAATTACATATTTAGGCGGCTGTTTACTGAACCTCAGTAAATTTTTGTGCACAAAAACTCGAATAAATTATTGCAAAATATATAATCGCTAGTTTACTAAACGACAGGAAATATAAACTTGTGAATATTTTGTCGTAGAATTATTTGATCCCCACTTATCGCATTCGCTGAAATTAACTAAATGTAATAAGTGTCAGGATTACTATTCAGGAAAGTGGCCCAAAGACAAAAATATCAATAGACAAAATAAAAAAAAGAAATAAAAAATAAATAGACAAAAAAAGACAAAAATGTTGCCAAAATATTCGTAATAATTTTCGCAACCTTTGAAGTGGAGGCTAAATAAGTTTTCAACAGAAAATTCTCAGGGGCAGTACATATCCATTCAATCAGTGGGCTGTCTTGTAGGAAATGGCAGATGTCTATTGGCTGTATATTTTTGAATTCTGTAACTTTATGAATCTATTGGCAGGTGGTTCAATTGCATTGTAATCAGCTAGATTAAACTGTGCATTTATATGATGCAAACAGATTGATTGGTAAAACTTGTTTATGATTTTTTTGTTTATATGATTCTATTGGCAAGGGGTAAGGTCTGTGACTGGATGGATTGAACTGTGGATTTATTTGATGCATACATGTTTGATTGGGTAAAATGTGTTTATTATGTTGTATGATATCTTCACAATCACTGAATAAAGTTTATTACTTTTGAAGATGCATATCTGGCCATAAATATGTAGTAACAAATGTCATAATATACGCTATAAAACAAGACTATTTTATAGCAAAAATATTCGCAAACTTATTTTGTCACCAGAAATTTTTATACTCGCTGAAATAAACACAAACATAAACTGGTATGTCAGCGTAAACGCCAGTGATCGCAATGATTTCTAAGCACATTACCCTTTAGTAAACTTCGTTGTGGCGAATCTTTTGGTGGGAAAATATTTGGTTACTAAACCATGGTAAATGCGACCATCTTTTTGCGCAAGTTATCACTAACTTGCGCAAAAAGATGGTCGCATTTACCATGGTTTAGTAAAAGGACTCCTTTTAAAAAAGTAGCCATAAATATGTATCCAGAAATTGCTGAAGCAAACCAATGTCATTTCTAATTAGGGTTCAAAAAGTGCAAAAATAGCAAGAATTTGTCCCACAATGCATCTCCCCCTGCTTTTACAATTATTATCAGTCATTATGCCTCTGGTATTGGGTGCAGATATTTATACCTGAATGTGTTACAGGTGATGATGGATGCAATTTGGAATTAGGAAGTATGTGGACATCCCCAGATAGTGTTTTATTTTCTTCATGCATTATAATTGTATGGTGTTATCATTGTAATAGCCTTTTGCACCATTTTGTTTGTAAATACCATTAGACATGAATCATTTAGAATACATGCCGTAAAAGTTAGAGCCAGCTGGTGTCTATGGGGAAAGAATATTAGGTTATGAAGCAGATCTGAAGACAGAGGGTGACAAACAGTCATTAGCATGTTTGTTTGTGACTTCTGTATTTATTTACATTTATGGGAAAGTTTCCTAACACATTTCTTCTTGAATTCTGCCAGATCGTGCCACTAGAGGGCAGGTAAATTTGGGGGAATATAGTATGGCATGTAGATTTCTGAAGGCTCAGAAATCTATAATATAGTCGGTAAGAGTTATAATTAATAAAACTTATTAAGATCAATAATTATTCTACAATGTGTTTCAAAACCTTCACTTATCCACCCCTATCTTTGGATTAGCCCAAAGGAATTGCATTAAGAAAGATAGTTGCCTTACAGCTGTAGAAGATATGTGGCATGAAAACCACAAAATAAATAAAAAGAAAAGAGAAAAACAGGTGCTACTTTTCCTTTTAATGTTGCAACTAAAGTAGCATCTGTTTTTCCCTAAAGTTTAAAGACTTGTGTATAAGAGACCTTAGGATAAAGTACTTAAGCTTGGTTATGCAGCTAGTTTAGGGGCAGTGTTCCCAGAAGGAGAAGTCTAAAATACTCCATGATGAAGTATGTGCCTAATGGTAGGAAGGTATAAAAAATAGGCAAGGCTAAAATAGATACATTTGGGGTTAATTTATTCAATCATAGAAACTCAGTTACGGAGAATGGGAGATTTTTTAGGCCTGGCACCTAAACTTAGCCTGAGAAAGATAATCTAAATATACAATATAAACATACCGTACACTATATAAAAGTGTGACACTTCTATAATATTCTTTTTTTAATGACATATCTCTAATTCTACTGCTAGATAAAACTGGTATTAGCTGTGTTAGGAATTCATAGCATTCTATCTTAAATGTTCTATTTATAGTGGCGTGGAGGCCTATTCAACAAAGGTCAGATTTTAGTGGTTTAAGAGGTTTTTGAAACCACGACTAAACTCATAAACTCTAAGGGGATATCCCTGTTTTTTTTATTAAAACAAAGTTGACCTAACTCCCATCCACAAATTTACCTAATTTATCAAAAAATCTGGATCAAAAAAGACAGTGTTGGGAAAAGTCTCAACAAAATTGTGTGACTTTCTCAAATTTGACGCTTGAATTGTACAACTTTTTCCAAATAACCTAAATTTTTTGGGATTATCGTACAAAAACCAGCACGATGTTAAGAAATATCTTTTTTGGCTTCTACATGATTTCGACATGTTTTAGCTGGAGTATTTTTGGCTTCTGACTTTTAGCATCTTTTGAGTATAATACATCTACATACTAAAATGAATCTAATCTAATCTAATCTGAACATCACAACATTTTGCCCTTTATAATGTATTTCTTTATTGGATCTGTATGTATTTAAGCACTTTTCAACTCCTTCTATTGAGATTGAATAAAAAAGGGCTCTTATTGTGCCAGATATAAACAATTTAACTTTTTCAAAAGCACGGCTTTTTCTGAGTTAAGGGAAAATTAAACTAGTGTTATCAGTATTGAATTTCCTGCCTTGTGGCATCACTTTATATGTCTGCATGATTGCCAAATAATGTATTGGCTTCCAGTGGTAAAGAATACCTAATGTCGTTATGAACTCATAAGTTGCACTTTGTTTTTTCTAAA
Source organism: Xenopus laevis (assembly GCF_017654675.1). Classification (NCBI taxonomy): domain Eukaryota; kingdom Metazoa; phylum Chordata; class Amphibia; order Anura; family Pipidae; genus Xenopus; species Xenopus laevis. The sequence goes on along the minus strand of NC_054371.1, from coordinate 144,724,574 downwards.
GGTTTGTAAGGATTCATAAAAAGAGCAGAGACTGCAACCTTCATGTTACGGAAGAAGAAATGTGTCAAACCTAGTGTCAAAACAGTGTAGCCACATAAAGTCTACAGATAAGGACAAGCATATCCCCTGTACAACTGACTGATGATATTGGCTGCTAATTTGTCTACTCCAGACTAAGTTAGGAGCTTATTGAGGCAGTGCACTTCTTTTGGGTCTTCATAGGTCCTTGCTTTGATGCAGTGTTTGATTCTACTAACTAAGGGTGGTGGGTAGCAAATATTTGCTTGCTTGGCAACCACATCAAATGTTAATAAATCTAGCTCTCCTGCCCACAACTAATCTCTCAGGAAGCATTTTGATAACACCATACTATCATGCATTTTGTGACATAGCTGGAGGGATGTATGCTGGACTGCCCCCTTGATGAGATGGGAGCGTGCAAATGAGGGAAAAACTACTTGATATTCCAGTTCAGTCCTGTAATGTATACCAACCCCATTAGCTTGTCATGTTTAGGCCTGTTAAAAATTATTAATTAATTCTGCTTATTAGAACAAGATGAAACTGAAAAATATTTCCTGAGAGTACATATTATGCATATGTTTAGTGCTAGAATTCACATGTCAAGTTAGGAAATCATCAAAGAGCATCTGACCTAGTAACCTTTTAAAAGCATCCCTTTGTCTCTGTCTCCTAATTTTGCACTATCCCTATAACCTCTCTAAGACAGAATTGGTTCTCTTTCCCCCATCCAACACCCATAACTTACCAGAAGTGTCTATCACAGTTAACAATTCCTTATCACCCCATCTCCTCTGGCCCAGTGCATTGGGGTTATCCTCGATTCTGCCCTGTCCTGTACTCCACATATCTAGTCACTTATGATATTGCTTATTATATCACTTATTATATATGTGGCTTTATCACCCATGTCATTTATCACCCAAGACACTACCACAATTCCTATCTACTCTCTCATCATATAATGCCTGGACTATTGTAACTCTCCGTTCATTAGCCTCCCCCTCCAGAGACTGTCACCTCTCCAGTCCATAATGAATACTGCTGCCAGGCTCAGACACCTTAGCAACTACTCCTCCTCTGCCATGGCACTCTAGCTCAAACTAATGACCCTTACATTCAAAGAACTTCATAACTCTGTCCCACCCTACATCTCTGAACTGATCTCTAGATACTGACCAGTTCTTCAACACATCTCAACCCCTTCTGCTTTTAGATTATAAACTCTTTTGGTCAGGGGCTTCTTCCCCTCTTGTATTGGATGCTTGTATGTTCGATGTATAAACCCATTTATTGTACAGCACTATGGAATATTTTGGTGATGATTAAATAATAATCTTCATCATTTTGAGACAGGCTATACCTAATAGACATTTTATATACATATAAGGAGTCAAGGTCTCATTTACTGTTGGTAGAGCCTCAAGTGTTAAGATGTGCAGGGTCCATGTGCTTCCCATCAACCTCCCTCTCTGTATTTTGTGAGTGAGACTGGTTCACTTGCGTGTAGGAGTGCGAAGAGTTGCACAGTGCCTCATGGCACTGTTTTGGCATTGTTATATTGTATGTCAAAACAGTATTCATCCTGAGATTGTTGATCCCAGGCTCAATGGAACATCCACCCATGTCAACTGGTGCAGGCCAATGGTATACTTAATAGAATATATAACACTGCAAGAAGAGAAATTGCTAATCTGCAAATTGTTCAATATTTTTAACCAGTTTGTTGATTGCTTTAGGCTGCATGACTGCAAAAAAACAACAGCATAATCCAAAGTGCCAATAAATAATAGCTTGGTTTAGCTTTGCTTTGGTATTGTTTATACACAGGATCATTTGGCTTTACTGAGCAGCTGAAAATATTTACAAAAAAATGGTAATCTAAAAATACCCTAGGAGTAGGATTAAGGGTATTGCTTTTTATTGATTTACTACTGTATGCATAGCTGGCTAACCATATGGACCTTTCAAAGGTTTTCGTACTAGAAATGGCCTTTCTGTGGAGAATAAAAAATAATTGTTTACAAAATTGATTTCGGTGACTACAGAGCTGCAGATTTTCACTGGAAAAAATACATTACGCAGTCTGCTGCATATTAGAAACCTATTTTCTCACAGTTAGGTAGTTGGGAGAGTGTTGGTTAATTAAGTTATTAATGGAACACTATTTTATTTTTCATAGCAAAAATCTCAGTTCAGCAGAATTCTTTAAAAGACTCACCAAAGTGCTTTAATTAAAACCTTATGAGTTATTATAGTTGAGCCAGTTTGTAAGAAATAACTGCTTACAAAAAAGTAGAAGATTCCATGCTACTGCAGATATTATTGTTGAACTGAAAAAAGGTTACCATTAATATATGTTTTATTCTGTATAATAGAACAAATAGCAATAATTTAGGTTAACATTTTAACAGAGGGGAGCCATCCCTGAATAATTTATTATTTGAAATTAATTAGAAGGAGTCATAAAGGGGTTTATGAAAACAAACTTGTCTGAAGCTGTTTTTAACACTATTTCACTGGCACATTTGTGGTCCTGCATGTAGTATACTGTATGTAGTGATGAGCATATCTTTTTCACCCGGCATGGATTCACAGTGAAATTATGTGTTTTGGCACCAGCAAAAAATGTGTGAGAAAAACCACAAAAGTAAAAAAATGCCCATTGACGTCAATACATTTTGTATGAAAAAAAACACCCATTGACATGTATTTTGCACAAGAAATCTCATACAGCTAATGACTGTGTGACAATGTGTTGTGCTAATTTTTGCTGAGCATTTTTCCATGTTTTCGCAAATCTGGGACAAATTCACTCGTCATTAACTATATACAGGTATGGGACCTGTTATCCAGAATGCTAGGGTCCTGGGGTTTTCCAGATAACGGATCTTTCCAAAATTTGGATCTTCTTACATTAAGGGGCAGATTTACTAAGGGTCGAATATCGAGGGTTAATTAACCCTCGATATTCGACCAGGAACTAAAATCGTTCGACTTCGAATATCGAAGTCGAACGATTTAGCGCAAATCCTGCGATCGAACGATCGAAGGATTATTCGTTCGATCGAACGATTAAATCCTTCGAATCGAACGATTTGAAGGATTTTAATCCAACGATCGAAGGAATATCCTTCGATCAAAAAAACGCAGGCAAGCCTATGGGGACCTTCCCCATAGGCTAACATTGAGTTCGGTAGCTTTTAGCTGCCGAACTAGGGGGTCGAAGTTTTTCTTAAAGAGACAGTACTTCGATTATCGAATGGTCGAATAGTCGAACGATTTTTAGTTCGAATCGTTCGATTCGTAGTCGAAGTCGTAGTCGAAGGTCGAAGTAGCCCATTCGATGGTCGAAGTAGCCAAAAAAACACTTCGAAATTCGAAGTTTTTTTAATTCGAATCCTTCACTCGAGCTTTGTAAATGTGCCCCTAAGTCTACTAGAAAATCATTTAAACATTAAGGGGCACATTTACAAAGCTCGAGTGAAGGATTCGAATTAAAAAAACTTCGAATTTTAGTCGATCGAATCGAATCGATTCGAAGTCGAACGATTTTAGTTCTTGGTCGAATATCGAGGGTTAATTAACCCTCGATATTCGACCCTTAGTAAATCTGCCCCTTAATACATCCAATAGACTGGTTTTTCTTCCAATAAATTAATATCTTAGTTGGAATCAAGTACAAGGTGCTTTTTTATTATTATTATTTGAAATTATTATTATGTTTAAGTTATTTAAAAAAATTTGATTATTTGGATAAAATTTAGGCAATGGGAGATGGCATTTCCGTAATTCTGAGCTCTCTGGATAAAGGGTTTCTGGATAACGAATCCTATTCCTGTATTTTTCCAGCTAGGTATGACCAGGCAGACTCTGTCCCTAGATACAAGATTAGTGACCAGGCTACCCAGTCTTGCTACTTCTTTAATGAACTTAAAATTGATTAGCCATTTGTGGCCCTGACCGCAATTATTTTGTTCCTACATTGAAGGTGATTGCCTAAAACAAGAATCAGGATGGGCGATGATTCCAATTTGGTGCATGTATGGGGTCATCAGCCAATATGGATGCACATAGGATAGCACTTCTGCCTTTTATAATGATTCAGTTTGTTATCCAGTGGACCAGTTAATGGGATCATTATAATACAACTAGTCATCTGTGTGTGGCAAGTGCAAGAAAATGATGACAAAATAAGAAAGCAAGATGATAAATTAGTTTACTAGTGCTTTTGGAGTATGTTTTAAATTTCAAAGAGTAACCCACCATAGTATAAAGGCAAACAAGTGTTCCAAAATACATCACCAATATAGATACAAGCAATGCAGTACCATTAAGGGTATCAATAAGAATCCCCACATCTCTAATCTTGCATTTATCTACACTGAAACGTATCTACTACTTAGACACTAAAGCCATCGGTTTGTCCTGGTACCCCTGCAAAGACGTTGAATGTATTTGACCTATACTGCTATTAAACATTTTCAAAAACAGACTCAATGATTTTAATTACCTGTTTTACAGTGAATTAAAATACTTTGTACAAGTAGAAAACATCTAAATCATCATATAATAAAAACAAGTAGATTTGCCTACCAAGGCCTTCTTGTAATAAATCAATTCTTCTACTACTTCTACTACATAATAATTTGCTATAAAATAAATATATGGGGCAGGACCGTGCTTCTTCACAGACATGAGCAGTGCAGAGTATAAGCCACTGGGAATAAGTGATAGATGGTATAAGGAGATATGCTAAATGGGGACCGAGGGAAGAAGAAGGTATTGATGGCCAAAGTGCATCAACAGTAACAAATTTTGTTGTCCCAAACACACAAGCACTTATTCATGAACCTCCAATAGTTCTGTGCTACAACTCGAAGCAATCTATGTCAGTATTAACCAATTGGGGGGTGCTGAACATTTGATTTAATGCTTGGAAGTAGAAAACATGCTAACATATTCTTGGGCAGGGCAACAATATACTCAGTAGGGGACAATATACTCAGTAGAGGGTAAGGGAGGAAATCTGGGATAGAGCAAACTTCTGTAATTCTGGGCAACCAAAATGTCTCACCGACTGTTATAACTCACCCTGGTTGTCTAGTGGGGGTGCGAAGGGAACAGGCGTCGCACCCTTGGCAAGGTCTCCCGCCGCGTCCGAGTCCTCCCATGTCTGAATGCGCCATTCTTCCGGGTTTCGCACTCAGCTATTTCCCAGAAAGTGCCAGATGTGAAGTCATCAATGGGCGAAATGTTAATATTTAAAGTGCTCTTTGTGTAGTTTCATTGCTTAACATAAAATGTATTTTCTTAAAGTTCCTGGGAGTGTTTCTACTGTATATTCCTATTGTTACTGATCCTGCCTGTCCCTGGTTCTCGTCCTGTCTGCTGCCTCTCCTGATTATTGCAGTTTTTCGTATTCTGATTTTGTACTGAGATTTGTACTGAGATTTTGGTGTGTTTGACCTGGCCTTTGACCCCGACCATCCCTACGTCTCCTGCATCTGTACCCTATTGACTGTTTTTTACCGACCCAGCCTGGCTTTTGACTACATTCCTTGATACCCATTCTACAACACTACGATTGGTTCCCTTTCTCGCTCAGAACTCTCTCCTTGGTTCTCCCATAATAAGACCTGGTGGCATCTGAGTAGCGGAGGGCTCCATTTGAAGCCAAAGGCGTTTGCTACAGGCAGAAAAGTCGACCAAGATGGAACCTTGGGGTTTGTTCTGGGTTTGGGATACCCTGCGTTACATCAACTTTTTTCATGTTTTCTTCCAAAAATAATAATGGATATTAGAAGTCACCTCAGAGTTCAACAACCTGTATAACCATGGAATTCCTTGATGAATTGTAATATATTTTATTATTATTATTATTGCTAGAATATTCATTAATGCAATGAGAAACAAAATCCAAGGACAAAAACAAACCAAACAGCTTTCTCATTCTTTCAGGTCATCTAAATATCTGCTATCTGAATTTGTAGCAAGACATCATTAGGCAATACCAAAACTGTCTTACATTATTATCCTGAAATACTGATGTATATTGTGAGGTACACAGAGCTGGTTACACTGTCCATGGTGCTGAATAAAAAAACAATGCATGACCACCTAGTTAAAATACCCCCAGCAGAAAGAAAATAACAGTTATTTCTGCAGTGGCATATCCCAACAAAAATGTATATATTGAGACTCAGTTATTTAATTAGGACACAGTCAGGCCCGGATTTGTGGAAAGGCCACCTAGGCCCGGGCATCACACCCATATTGTTTTAAAAACACTGGGATGTGCTGGAGATACAATCATTTTTTTTAAATTTCCCATGCGCCAATACCTATTGCTCTGGTCCAGGTAATGAAAATTTGCACAAATAAAGGGAGGGGACAGAGGTGACGAACGCCAGTGGGCCTAGGGGAGTCCACTATGTAAATCCTGGACACAGTTGTCAAAAACACCAGTCTGAGAACTTCTACAAGCTAGGAACCAGTTGACCTTCTACAAGCTAGGAACCAGTACTACCGTAGGTTGTAACTAATACCCTGGATTGGCCAAATACCATCAAGGTAAGTTAGTACCACACATAAAAGGGCAAGGGCTTGCGCTGCTAAAAACAATGTGTCCAGGCAAATTGCTCTTTTAGTTAAAAGTTGACATTGTCTCACATTATCTGTCCATGTGCTTCCTTATTATCTTCCACAACAATCTTATTCTAACATCCTTACTAAACAGCAGGAAATCTGCCACAAATAGTTATTTCTGTGCAGGGGAATTTCCCTGAGTTTTAGCATTGCTTGTACCTTAAAACTATGACATCATATTTATTTTCCAGAACTAATTCAGCATAGTAATTTTAGGGTAAAGTGGGCCTTTAATTGATCAAGCGAAATAATAATGAATTCCCTTTGAAACCAACATTTTTTTTAACAGCTGGAGACCCTCATTGGTGTAATACAAATGAATTCAGTTATACAGTTCCAATCTATATTTCAGAACTTTTATTCATGAATAGAAAAATTCCTGTAAATTGATTCATGAGATATTTCTTGATTTGGTTTCCCGTCTGGTTTGCTACTCCAAACACTAAATGCGGCTTCTGCTGCCAGTGTTTCCCAGAAACTTTATAATTGCCTGGAATTAGTATCTCCCGTTCCAGTCTGCTGCACAATTAGAGATGCAATATGAAATTTCATTGCCCAATTATGCTTGAAACTATAAGATGGATGATGGGGCACAACTGTGGTCACTGCTACAGACTGTAAACCAAAGGTTGAAAGAAGCATGAAAATAAGCTATAAGCTAAAGCCTGCAAGAGAAGGATATAGAAATTTCAGAATAGGTAAGGAACTGTGGTGCTGACAAGCTGAGGTTGTTGGATTGCTCACAGGTTGGAAATGCATGAAGGAACAGTTTAGCTCTCAGTTCGGGTTCACCTATTGCCTTGGCAGTAGTTAAGCACTGACACCAGAAATTCTTCTTACTGCTGATACAGCTGACTTTTCCAGGATAGTAACAATAACAATAATCATTAAAATGTATAAATAAAATGAAAAAAATGTTATCACTATCTGCTGAAATGATTACAGATATTAACAATATAAAGTGTTACATCTATTCATTAAGAAATGAAACAGTAATTTCTCTGTTGCTGTAATCACTTGGCTCACAGACCTATAACTGGGTAAGCCATATGCCTTTCCCTGATTAGTTTTTGGAAGAGTGTCATTTTGTAACTTTGGCAGATTGATCAGATCATCCATTGCCACTATGACTCTAATTAACACAGCTAAATTCATGTTCCTAAATAAACGACCAGCTGTAGATTGTACCAGTTTGTCTTGTTTGAAAATGTCTCCTCCTAATGATATTAAGCTCTTAATAAAAAAACTTGCTTAAGATATTGGTTAGGAATTCAAGAATACAGCATGGCTGCTTGTGCTTGTGTTTTGCACTTTGTGCCTTGCCCTGTGTTATGTTAATGCACTGAAATGTCTGAATTGTTAACCCCCCCTTGCAATTAGTATCTAGGATGAACAATTTGAAGAGGGTATTAGAGCTGTTGTTGAACTCTAACAACTCATAGAATACAATGGTGTTTGACTGCTCAGATTAGCCAATCCCATTCTCATGAATTGGCTTTGCCAAATTTTTTAAACACTTTCCCAACTGACATGTCAGTAATTGCAATGTAATTCAAACTTATAAGAACCCATGTGAATCAAACCATGTCACATACTATTAAAGGGGTTGTTCACCTTTCAGTTAACATTTAGTATGATTTAGAAATTGATATTCTGAGACATTTGCAATTGGGTTTCATTTTTTATTATTTGTAGTTTTTGAGTTATTCAGCTTTTTATTCAGTAATTCTACAGTTTACAATTTCAGCTTGTTGCTAGGATCCAAATTACCCTAGCAACCCTAAAATCCATTCAAATATGAGACTGGAGTATGAATAGGAGAAGGCCTGAATAGAAAGATGGGTAATAAAAAGTAGTAATGATATATTTTAAGCCTTATAGTACATTTGCTTTTAAGATGGGGTTTTAGATGACCCTCATTTGAAAACTGGAAACAAGAATTAAAAAATGAATAATGAAGACCAGTTGAAACGTTGCTTAGAATTAGCCATTCTATAACATACAAAAAGTAAACTTAAAGGGACTCTGTCATAATTACACTTACACTGCAAATAATTCACTCTACAATATAAAATGTAATTCCTGAACCAGCAAGTGTATTTTTTTAAGTTGTAATATTAGTGTGTTGGCAGCCATCTCAGGACATTTTGCCTGGTCATGTGCTTTCAGAAAGAGCCAGCACTTTAGGATGGAACTGCTTTCTGGCAGGCTGTTGTTTCTCCTACTCAATGTAACTGAATGTGTCGCAGTAGGACCTGGATTTTTCTATTGAGTGCTGTTCTTATATCTACCAGGGAGCTGTTATCTTGTGTTAGGGAGCTGCTATCTCATTACCTTCCCATTGTTCTGTCGTAAGGCTTCTGGGAAGGAAAAGGAAGGGGAGATGATATCACTCCAACTTGCAGTACAGCAGTAAAGAGTAACTAAAGTTTATTTGAGCACAAGTCACATGACTTGGGGCAGCTGAGAAACTGGCAATATGTCTAGCCCCATGTCAGATTTCAAAATTGAATATAAAAAAATCTGTTTGCTCTTTTGAGAAATGGATTTCAGTGCAGAATTCTGCTGGAGCAGCACTATTAACTGCAAAAACATTTTTTCACATGACAGTATCTTTTTAAAGGAGAAACACACCTTTAAAGTTAATGGGATTATTTCAGGCATCACAGAATTTCTGGCAAGAAAAATAATGTTTAAAGGCCATATTTTCAAGGGTCCTTTTTAACAACAGATTATAACACTTATATACGTATATATATATATATATATATGTATATATATATATATATATATTTACATATATATATATATATATATATATATATATATATATATATGAGAGTGCTCATATTTACAGTACATACAAATTCATTCCACAGCATTATAAATATGCATGATTTACTGTTTACTGTTGTGTTTGTAGCAATATGTGGATTTCCTGCATAAAAATGCCCCTTAGACATATTGTATAGGATATACAAAGGTATATAGAAAGTAGGTCTCTCATTAAATAACTATAGCCAGTGAAACCGTGGCACCCTAAACCAGAAGCACTGATCATTTTCTAAGACAGAAGTATTCATAACAATGATTATTAGCTCATTATTACAATTAGCTAATACCAAGGCATCTTCCAAAGAAACTAGCTAGCTAATGACTCAAAATGTAAAAGCAGATCCTTAGACAACTAGTTAAATATCAGTTGAAACATTTAACCATCTTCAACATATGTACTTACTGATGCTGGCATAGTTTGATATCTGTTTTTACAAGTTACCAAAAAAATTAAAGTATAGACCAAAGTGTAGTACCAATGCTTCCTAATTTATGTGCTGGAGACAAGAATCTGGGTGTATATGTATACCGGATATTTGTATTTACATGCATAATATATGGTTTTAGTTTATTTTATTGCAGCTTTGCATTCATCTCTAGCAGCTAATTAGAAGTCATTCTTTTTGGTCGAATCTTTCCAATTGATTTCTACACTATAATTTGTGTCAAGCTTATACTATAGATGTTTTTATGAAAGGTATACTTTTTATAAACTACATGGCTTAGCTTGAACTGATGCTCCCATTATTTAAAAAAATGAATTGTCGCACGTCAAAATTATTTTGACGCTCATTGACTTCAATGTCCTTTGCAAATTTTTCACTGTTTCGCAAATTTTTCGGTGAAACGAAACGGGACAGAATCGCCCATCACTAGCAGTTACTAATTTGTTTCCTTGGAAACACACGAGATGCTGGAGAATCATGGGAGGTAAAGAACAATACAATACTATTATAATTGACAGACAATTACTCTTCAATTAACCCTGACAAAAAACTGTAACCTTTAATGAAGTTTGCAGCAAAGGGGAAATATTCTGGTAAAAGTATGAATTCACTTATAGTTGTTAAGATATTTTCCTTTTAATTGTCAAGAAATCATTATCTATTTGAAGGCAGTTTTGTCCAGGTTTTATGTAGCACTAAGCATACATATACACCCATATTTTGCCTCTTTTCTTTGCAGTGATAATTATTAGGTTTAAAAACTATTACACCTGGAGTTCAGGTTGACAGAGATAGATCTATACTTCAGGCCAGTAGATGTCACGATACACAGAACTACTAGTGTGTAATCCGAGCACCTTCTACTTTGTGTTGAGTATTAGAGAGGAAATCAGTAAATTAGCATTTTTTTCCCAGAGTTCAATGGATGTAATGCACTTAACTCACACTTAGGAAAGAATAAACTATTTTAGCGTTTATTATTCCAACCCCTAAAAAAAGTGTACACAAATGCACTGATGCTGCCAAAGAGGAAATTAAAATAGATTAAAAAATAGTACATGTCAAAGATATTTAACCCCATTTAAATTAGTTTGATGCATTAGAGAAGGGTTGAGCACATAAATGTGATCAATCTAGGAAGTTCTTTTGAAGTTAAAACCTTCTTAAGATTTAAATTTACTAGTCTCTTCTTTTAAAACTCTTGACTCTTACTTGCTTTAGGACATTTCCTTTTTTGTATGAAGGCAGTCAAGCTGCACCTACTGGGTAACTAGTTGAGAAAAACATTATTAGTCATATTGTTAAAAGCAGTTGGCATTGTGTTTATAAGTATTGTGACTCCAATATTTATTTATGTCCAGACTAGCTAGTAAAACCCAAATTGTAACTTTGTTGCTTTAAATTCTATTATATTATATGTTCATCTCTATACAGATATATGACTGCTTGTGGTATTGTTATTCAGCCTTTTTAATACTCCTACAAAGCAATTTAATTTGTCTAGGTGAGAGGTGTTGGTTAGAGTAATATTCTACAACCATTGGGTACTTCTGAAATGTGGGCAGCATTGCTAACAACCAATTTGAGTTAGTTTTGTAACTGACAAGTATTTGATCTTTCAGAAATACTCTATGGGAGGTAAGCCATCGGGGAAACTGTACATTGGGCACTCAACTTGCAAACACTGCTACAGGCTTGACCTAATGTGCTTTGATTCTGCTGTACCAGATATTAAGCAAGAGATAGAATGCTTGTTTGAATCTTCTAAAGATATTGTCATTGCAGTGTATGTTCTTCACAGATTTTGAGCAGAGCAATAAATAATATTTTGCAAATCTACTGTAAGATATCATTACTCATGGGTTAGTCATATAAACATGCAGCTGAGGGGCTGAACAGCTCAGAATGGGTTATTTCTGACTACTGTTTCTGTTTTTAAATGCAATGTTAAGTTGTTTTAAAGTGGTTTTAACATTGCTGTCAAAAGTTCGGTTTTTTTTTAGTTCTTTGACCTGCCTTCAACTGAGATTAGAAGATCTGTTTTGGGGTGATATGAGTCAGATATCCAAATGACATACCCTGTTTTGTATGCTGCGTTGGTGACTTTATCCATATAGCTGACCACTAGAAGCTTTTTATCCTTTTGCTCACTATGTCTATGTGCTCACCTGGTGAGACCTGTACACCTGGCCGTCAGAAATCTAGAGTTTCTCAAGGTTCTTCCTATCCTGTGATGCCTTTGAGTCCCAAGTTGTAAACATGGCTACAACCCATAGCATCTACCATGTTTGCCAATCAAGCTCTTTGAGTAAAAGACTATTAGTTGTATTTTTCCAATAGTTTTCAGTGTCTACTGTAGGTTACCATCAGTGCCATAACTAGATCTTGCTGGGCTATATAGAAAATCCAATTTAGGGCCACTAAACATTGGTAAGTTGACCTATTTTATGAAGATATATATAGAAATAGCTCACTGATTAGGGTCTTATAAGGCCTCAAAGTATCCTCTAAGCCAGTGATCCCCAACCAGTAGCTCGTGAGCAACATGTTGCTCCCCAACTCCTTGGCTGTTGCTCTCAGTTGCCTCAAAGCAGGTGCTTATTTTTGAATTCCTGGCTTGGGCACAAGTTGTGGTTGCATAAGAACCAGATGTACTGCCAACCAGAGCCTCCTGTAGGCTGCCAGTCCACATAGGGGCTACCAATAGCTAATCACAGCCCTTATTTGGCACCACCCAGGAACATTTTTCATGTTTGTGCCGCTCCCCAACTCTTTTTACATCTGACTGTTGCTCATGGGTGAAAAAGTTTGGGGACCTCTGCTCTAAGCTGAGGCCAGTGCACACAACAAATTGTGGTGTGCACAAAGAATTTTGTGTGAAAATACAAAACTTTGTATTTATTCTGACCTGAGCACACAGTTTTCAAAAATGTGCACTCTAGTTTAAACTGTGCTCACAACACCATTTTTGCGCACATACTGTAGCCAAGAAAGAATTATAGAGAATTTTGCATTCTGGGCCTCCTGTTTCTGCTGTAAAATCCATTGAACTATGTTGAAAGAATAACTCTGCTCTAAATCAGTTTTGTTTGCACCTATATGTCATGTGCAAACATTTTAGTTTTCTGTGATTAATCTTCTTCAAATTGGATCTATCATCAAGAGATGAGTTCTTGTAAGTGTAATCTAGAAGCCCTGTGACTAAATCTAGCACCCAGGGCCAACAATACCATTAAAATAATCCTCCAATGAAAATCTGACATGATCTGTGTAGATGTAACTCTACATGCTTTGTCCCTATAAGTAAAGACAGAACCTTTAAACACTGTTTTCCTACATATAACAACTAAAAAACAGCATTTATGGTGGACCAAAAAGCATTTCACTTCAACAAAGTCAACTCATATCTCAAGCACTATTGTTACTTGTCCTTAGTAAAAAGCAAAAGGGTATATCTGTGCTAATGTCTGTAATATGCAAAACAACCAAATATTCATTATCCTTATCTTATTTCTGGTCCTTACTGTTTGTGTACTTTGGAACTGATATTAGTAGCTGAACATCAATGTGTCATTATAAGAGATTCATGAAAACAATTACATGGAAATTATATTTGTGTTGCTTGCTAAATGAGCATCTTTCCCCTGTGTTTCTGTGGTTAAGACAATGAACTATGGCTGCTTAGTTGTCAAGGGATGCATTCTACACACATGCAGGTGTCTGTTGCCCCATGGGTTTAAAACAACATGGAAATGGAGTGACACGCAGAGCTGCAGTAGCCTTTGCCTTTAAAAAAATCCATATGATTGCAATTTTACATAAATCATTTGCAGATTTTGCAACACAGAAAAAAATACAAAATTAATACAAATATTTCTATCACAACATTTAATTTCCTTCAAGTTATAATTGTTGTTGTTATAATTTTGTATTTTATCTGTAGCACCAGTGCTCTGAAGTGAGAATCTCAAGTAACAATTTCATTTAACAGTACATTACATTGGAAGACTATATTGCCTTCTGTTAAATGATCTAAAGGTTTACATAAGCTATCAATCTGTTTACTTTAAAATATATTCTTTTCAAAGAATTTAGATTTTATTAATATTTCTAGGTTATATTTATATTGTAATATGATGCACATTTTGTATGTTTTTTTTCTCGATGCTGAAATATATTCAAGAAGTGGGCACTAAATTAAACATACTAAAAGGAGAACAAAAACTAAGATTTGATTGCATTAAATATTAGAGGTCATATGATGTTGAATCTTGGGACTATTAGTCAGCTGACAATACACACAGACAGTTAACTTGTACATTGTTTTGCCAAAAGATTAGTTATTTCACTGCAGACCATTCAACATTCAATTGAAAGTACAAATTTTGCTTTGTGTGAAATCCACGAATGACAGATTGGCCACAGCACCAATAAACAATGAAAAAATGCTAATTGTCCGTATATTTATTTCAAATATCATCATATAATATATGATGGACTAATATTGTAGGAAACCTTCTACCAGACAACCAGATCTGTCCATAACAGAAAAGACACGCATTGTAAGAGAGTTAAAAATATGAATGTTTAATATTAATGTTTAATTATATGTTTGAGTCAATTTTAAGGTGTTTGTATTATGTGATGTGTAAATGGGTGTAATGTTCAAAATTTGAGGTGGTTGCAAAAGGTGTAAAAGAGGTGTGACCGTGGGAGTCAATGGTCCAGACTGGAGGCCGTGGCTGGCGCAACTCCTTTCTGTATGACAGTGGTCTCCAATCAGTGGCTCATGAGCAACATGTTGATCACCAACCCCTTGGATGTTGCTCCCATTGGTCTCAAAGCAAGTGCTTATTTTTTAAATCCTGGTTTGGAGGCAGGTTTTAGTTGAATAAAAATCAGGTGAACTGCCAAACAGAACCTCCTGTGAGCTGCCAGTCAACATAGGAGTTACCAAATGGTCAAAAACAGCAGTTATTTTGCACCATCCAGGAACATTTTTCATTCTTGCATTGCAAGCATGGGGGTGGTTTACTATAGAATGTACATCACTGTTGCTACATGGTACCTTTCCCATCCTGTGGATAACGCTCCTCCACTGTAAACTCACATATGTGTTTTACAGTCTTATAGTCTATAATATTTTCTGTATCACAGAAAGAATGTGGTTTCAGAAACCTAAATTTTGGTTTGGTTACAAATTCCCTCAATATAGGAACACACATGCAGCCACCACTAACATAAAAATATAGTCATTGCCGTGCTTGTATGTCGATATAACATTTTATATCTCTTTTTATTATTTGTATTAGCCATGTGAGATCAGAGGGACCCATTCCAGAAATATATAAACATGAAGTATAAATGTCATATTTCCAGAAATATTGATTCCCTGTTATTCTTTTTATGAGGACATTGTGCACAATGATGACGCATCTTCATATGTTCAGACATGGAACATTGAGTTTCTTTGTACTGTAATAAATTAGCCTTTTCAGAAATCAAAGTTGCAACCACAAATAAACTAACCTATCTGAGAATTTTAAGACTTTCTGTACTTAAATGCAGAGCTGCTACCCATATCCTTGCAAGAGTTTTAGATGTGTATTAATTTGACATGAATAAACAAACAGCTTGCCTAAAGGGTGTTCTGTTTGGCATGCCTGCTTTTAAACATAATTGAAGAAAAATGAAACGATTACCCTACCTTTTGATAAACAGGTTCTTTATGCCACTGTTTCAGTCCATTGAGCCAAATACATTTTTTATTGCAATATTTTTAGACATCGGATACATCTGGAAAAATATTCAAGCAGATAATTAGATTGCATTAGCAATGTGTCTGTTGTGGTTTCTCTGATCCCGAAGAAGGCAACCCTTTATAAAGCACTTGGCCGCAGTTTCCACAAAATCTGCTGTGTAAATTGGCCCGCACTAAAGCATGTGGAAAACATTTTTTGGCTGAAATTTGAAACCATTCATGTGGCTTTGAGACGGGGAAGCTCTCCTTGCCAACATCAATAGAACTTTGTACTACAAACCAAAATGGTCGTTTAGACATGTGTACTTTTATGCTCACAAATGCACTGAGGTCAAATATTTTTTAATCTTGGGAATTTCTCCTCTTTACACAGCCTCATATTTCACGCAGGAAATGAGACTGAGTACAACAAACACAAATCATTGAGACTGACAGACCATATTGGGTTCAAAACCCAAGCTTTGACTCTAATTGCTCTCCAAAGGCTATTGGCTCAAGGTAACTGTTGATTTAGTTCAGCTGTTTCAAATCAGCACGGTTAGGTCTCACTAAGACAAACTGGTTAGGCTGCTTTAAATTTGTACCATTAGATCTTTCAGATGTAACAGTAACACAGTTAGCATTTAAAAAATTGCATTTGCTGCACGCTGCAGGCAAAAATTACAAGCTGGCAAATCCTTTCTAAATGATGGTGTGAGACTTTCTTCATTGTGAGCTATGATAGGTAAGAAAATGTTTCCTTTAATCAAAATGGTTTCAAGACAGTTCTTTAATTTATTAAAACAAGCTGCCATCATTTTTTTTGTTTCGTGTTTTTGCCATATTCCAGTGAATCATATTTTTTTACCTTTTGCGATTCCATTTTCTACTTTTAGTTTGGCACCTTTAAGGGAACCAATATTATTAAAAAAATGTAACAATGTTTGTGCAGAAACCTTCAGTGTTCAACAGGTAATGTAAATATTTAGGGGGTTATTAATTAATGTTTCTAGTTGAGTTGTTCATGAAAATTCGAGTTTTCAAGGTTATTTTTTTGCTAAAAACTCACATTTTTGGGTAAAAAAAATATAGATTTTTTTGTGTTTTTTTCATAAAAACTAGAATTTTTCAAGATTTATTATTCCCCGACCCTGGAAATAGCTTGAATGAGAAAATACACCATCTACAACCTGTTGAGGTCACGTAGAAGTCAATGGCAGAGGTCTTCTTCAACCATTTGAAGATGCATGATGTTCAAGTTTTTTGGAGAGTTTTGGAACTCGATCAATTCTAGGGATTCAAGTTTTTTTTTGCTGGAAACTCAATTCATTTTTTGGGTTTTGCAAATCAATCTCACAGAATCTAATTTTATTGAAGAAGGGCTTACATTAAAGCCAACAAATTAATCCAATAAAGCACCTGGTTGAGCTGGAAAAACACATATACAGGTATGGGAATCTGGAAACCCATTATCCAGATATATCCAAATTAAGCGAAAGCAATCTCCCATAAACTCAATTTTAAGCAAATAATTTTAAGTTTTGAAAATGATTTCCTTTTTCTCTATAATAATAAAACAGTGCAAACAAACCCCAATGATCTGCAAATGGCGGAGCTCAGCCAATGTGTCCCGTCTCCTTCTTGATCGCAGTGATATGCCAGTCACTTCTTGCTGACTACAACATCACCTCCTGGATCACTTCGGAGCGCTGATAAAATTCAGGTATATCTAATAAAAACTTGGCCCTGTTCAGGCGCATGATCAAATTCCGGTGGATGTGCAATTTTAACGCGTTTTGTGCCTACAAGCTTGGCACTTCATCAGAGAGCCAAGCTCCCATAGACTCAATTTTAAGCAAAGAATTCTAAGTTTTCAAAATGATTTCCTTTTTCTCTGTAATAATAAAACAGTACCTAGTACTTGATCCTAGCTATGTTATAATGAATCCTTATTGGAGGCAAAACAATCCTGTTGGGTTTATTAAATGTTTATATGATTTTTTAGTAGACAAAGTATGGTGATTCAAATTACATAAAGATCCCTTATCCAGAAAACCAAGATCAAATCATTCTGGATAAAAGATCTGATATCTGTACATTAATTCTGATATCTGTACATTAATGTATTTTTTTTTAACGTTCACAATTTTTCAACGGTTTTGACCATTTTTTTTAAAGAATAGAAGATATCTTGAAAAAATATTGCATTTTAAAGTTCAAGAGACAAGTCTGTTCAAGCGTGCCAGGTTTAGTTCAGGTACAATTCCTTCTACCTCTTTTTATTTTAACTCTGGATCTCTGACAATTTATTTTTGCCTAGAAAGGAAGGAAGTACAGTAAATGTCTTAAGCTAGATTTAATTATTATAGAAGTGTTAACCTCATAACACCACTCACTTTACATAAAAATAACGATACATAATACTTCTAAAACAAAGAAATATAAACATAAAAATATAGATCTGTAATCTAATTTATAAAATGCCATATTCTAGAAACCTTGAATAAACAGATGCCTATTTTTTTTTTTTAACTGTGACAATTTCTTAACTGTTGTTTCTGTTATGAGCATGGCGCATTTTAACAATCCTCATGCTGAAGTAAAATTAAAACCAAAAAGCAAACAGAGGCTTTAGAAAAATAACACCTGTCAAATGAATAATACATTACAGCATTCAATTCATGTTGAAGTTCTGAGAATAAAGGTATCTGTCCTTGACTTGTAATGGGCTAGATATGTACTCATTAAAGTAAATTGCATTTATTGCTCTCAGAAACCAGTGCAGAACAATAAAGGGAGATATTTTTATGAGCTCAATTATTCATAACTGCAAAATGCAGTCTCTGTGGACACTGAATGGAGGAAGAACCTAGACAAACACTTATATGAAGGCAAAGTATTCTCACTGACAAGTGTTTGATTTTCTAAATATAGATTATTTATCTTTACAGTTCCCATTATACAACTTGTGGTTATTGGAGAAGCACAATTGTGATTATTATGATTATTTCTGTCATCACATTGCCTTATGTGGGTTTTACATTACAGTTTCTGAAATGCTTCACATTCGTTGGAAGATCAAAGTACTTTGCATAATCAGAAAAATGTACAACAAGGGTAAGTATTGCCCGGAGCAGAACAAATCTCTAAGGAATGTCTTACGATAGCGAACAGTAAAACAATAATATAATCAAAACAAGATTACTTTCATAATTCCCATATCTATTTGTGTTACTGGTCACCGAGCCTTTGTTGCTTTAGTATATATGATAATTTCCAGAAAGCGTTTCTTCTTAAGGAAGTTTACGAGCTTCTCAAACGAACAGAGACTTTTTTTTTTTTAATAAAACAAAGTGATTTTAAAATGCCCTTACAGAGCGTTCAACAGTGAGCTTTTATTTAGCATTTGTCAGCATGTGTTAAATGTTTAAGCATCAGTTAATGACATGGGCATTTACCCAGATCGATTTCAGTTTATTGTGCTTCACAAATCATCATGTGTAATTTAAGATGTCAAATCTGTAGAAAGCCAGTAGCATGACCAACCATGTCTGAACCAGAACATAAATTATCAATTAGATTATTTATACTCTTTCAGTAGCCTTTATTGATATGTGCATCAGCATTTCAAATATAAACAATGAATAAATTCTTGATGCGTAAAGTTGCACTTTGCAGAAATTGTTATGCAGCTGACTAGCACAAAAGATTTTTTTACAATACTGCAAATAGTGTGTGTTTTTAATAAAATAAGTACCACCTTTTCAAGAAAATACATATTCACAGTGAGACCAAACAAGTCTCTAAATAACTATTTATATTATGATTTATGGACTTTGGCTGGTAGGGCTTAATATTAAAAAAAGATATACCACACCTTTACAAGTTGCAATTTCCTTTTTAGAATCCACTAGGCCATAAAATGGTTGGGCAGGGTAGGATATTAAGCTAATGATTTCATGTAATGTGCTACAAATCTGACTTGAAGAACAGACACCGAGTCTAGTAAGTTGTCACCACTCCAGCTGAACTAGCAAGCATGATAATTATATAGTTTATATCTTTCACCACTTGAAAGGTCAGAAACGTTTATTCTAGGTGGGAACTTTACACCCTCCCTCCCACAGATTTACAGAATGGAAGCTCTGTGGCCTTGCCACTCATACGCACATAAAAACATTGTAGAGTGGAAGGTCTCCTGTTACAGCTTGTGTGTAAAAATAAAGCAATAAAACTCCCTTTTACAGCTCCACCTGCTTGTTTTAATGGCAGGGATATGGCTTATGGCATTCATTACACAAAGTCCACTAAGAAGCTAAAGACAAAATATCATCTAGTGTAATTTATAGTTCTCAAACGAATCGACTCTTTGGAAGTTGTGGCTGTGTGGTAGACTGCAAAGTTGTTTAATGTTCTTTGCCAGTTCTGCCTGTTTTAAAATAGCTTTTTTGCCAAAGTACATCTCACAGTGCAAATTCATCATTTTGACATTGTGGAAGGCATAGAAATATATTCGCTGCAACCATATGTTTCCATTAACACATTCTGTCTGCACTAATAAAAAATACATTAAAAACATCAGATAAATAAATGTATAAACACAGATATTATGGGTTATACCCAGGGTTATGTTGATTTGAGCCACAGATACACAGGTTCCCACTAATTTATTTATTTTATTGGGGTCTTCAGACTGTGGACATCTTAACTCCCATTAGTCTTGATATGCTGTTTGCTTCTTTGGACTAGCCTTGTGGCATGTTTATGTAATATTCGTGAGAAGCAAAAGAATGTCTACTAGTATCTCTATAGTAAAAGAAGAAGGTTTTAGATGAAAAAGGTGATTGATAGCATCAACTGAGAACTATTCTTGCTTCTACATGGAACACATGTTCCTTCCACATGCAAAACCACATAAAATGATTTCTTCCAGTCCAATACCTTCTTGGCTTTTCTATGGGCACCTCTTTGTCTGATAAAAACAAATACTGAAACCTAATTGGGCCTCGTGTAAACATCACTGCAAGGTTTTCCAATTTCTGTGCACACAGACCCATATTTTTTTTTCAACAACAGTAATAGGAAAGGATGAAATGGCAATGATAAGCAATTAGAGTATTTAAAAGTTCTCTTTCTCATTACATGTTGAAGGAAGACTCCATGGGGCAGATTTACTATTGTCGCCAGCGACCGTTTTGCCCCCATCGCTACACTTTGCAAGGCGCAAATGCGCTCAGACTACGATAATTCACTAAAATGCAGAGTTTCGTCGTGGGCGCCGAACGCTGGCGCTAGCCTTCATTTCTGCCTAGTGAAACTTTGCTAGGAATCTTGCACTCAGGTCTCTTATAATGCCCTACACATGTGCCCACTGTAACATTAATGTTCCATGTGTTTTCAAATGTACGGGGAAAACCGGTTACCCAAAAAAGTTCAAGTTAGGTCTTTTGCAGGCAATCAGGCTGAAAAAAGGAAAATACAGTGTTTTTTGGACTTTAATGCATTTTTGGCTCACAGAACATAATGTAAGCGACAGAAGATTGAGGAAGATCCAGCTACTTTAATGCACTTCATCTGGTATGAGGTGCTGAAGGCTAAAAGCTAAAATCCGAAAATTAGATAAATTCAAGTATTCAAGGTATTTTTAGCCTAAAAACTTGATAAATTTGAGGTATATAAAATGTTCTCGAGTTTTTTTAGTCTGGGTTTTCCGTAAATAAGCAAACGTTCTTGTTTATTCAAGGTAGAAAACCCCCACAAACTTATTTATCAAAACTGATAAATAAACTCCTACAATTTATTGAAGAGAATCTGTAACTGAAACACCTGCTCAGTCTAAATAAAGAAACATTAACAATAATGTACAATCACAAGATGGTACAGTTACACTGGTTCCTACTAAATGAAATAAATATTAGAATTAAAGATCTCAGCACTTCGAATGGAGTTGTAATATAAGTGTATTTGAATAAAAGCCAATCACAATATACAATAAGTCAGGAGTCCCCAACCATTTTTTTAACCCATAAGCCACATTCAAATGTAAAAAAAAGTTGGGGAGCAACAAAAGTGTGAGGAAATCCCAGGTGGGTGCCAAATAAGGGCTGTCATTTGGTATTTGGTAGCCCCTATATGGACTTGCAGCCTACAGGAGGCTCTACTTTTATGCAGCTTGCTTCCAAGCCTGGAATTCAAAAATAAGCACCTGCTTTGAGGCCACTGAGAACAACATCCAAGGGGTTGGTGAGCAACATGTTGTTTATGAGCCACTGGTTGGGGATCACCACACTGGGGCAACAACAAAAGTATATTAATTTATTAGCAATTACATTTTTTAAAAGTATAGCTGCATTTCTACATTAACACACCATATGGGATATGAAATGAGACTTGGGGTATATATATATATATATATATATATATATATATATATATCATTAAAAAACCGCACTCCAAGGAGTTGATCAGTGAAAAACAAAGGTCATTTATTTTCAACATTTCAGCATCGACACTCGTGCTGTCTTCAGGAAGGTCTTTCACTTTGAGAAAGGCTAGAGTGCTAGCTGAAACGTTAGTTGTTGTTTTTTGGTCCAATAAACACCCTTATTAATTTTTTTGTAAGACCTGCGAGTGCAAGCTTTTTCCTTTGTTCTAACTTTACATTTCCAGGCAAAATTCACCGCTTAACGAGTTGTGCTGGCTTCCAGAACTATATATATATATATTTTTTTTCTTTTTTTTTTTCTTTAGACTATGTATTGTGGCGCAGTGAAAATATGAGGACATTCATTATTGTAAAGACAGTCAGGTTATTGCCTAGAGAGGTGGCAATGTGTGACCCATTGATGGATTTCAAAATAGTATTAGAAATCTATTTAGTAAAAAAAGTAATATTGTCTGTTCTAGATGTGACAGCCGATGCTGTGGGCGTTGCAATTGCAGCTCCTCCGACAGAAGGGGAAGCAAATGCAAAGCTGTGCCGCTATCTTTCGAAGGTTCTGGTGCTAAAGAAGAGTGAAGTGTCCTTGGATAAGGTTTGTACAGTAACTGAAGTTTACACTTTTAATGCTTTTAGAGTACTCAGTCTAATACTGATGCACGCACCATATATAGAGAATATGAACTTGATGAACCCTTTTGCTGGCAGTATTATAATGGGAAAAAATTTTACATCAGACCAAGCCAGTTGTAACATTGTCACACGGATAACACAGGCAAATTCAAAATAAATATATGGTATAGCACAAAGTATAGCACACACTTATGACGTAGAAAAATAAATGTTTTAAACATGACATTTTGGTTCTGCTCGGATAACCTGTCTCTAAAGTGTAGTCATTGAAGTTGGATTTTCTATAAGGTCAAAGCTTCAGCCCATGTCATACAGCTGTTTTAATTTTTAGCATAAATATTTCTATCCATTATTTATCCCTCCGATTCCTCTGCATTTACATTATACATTCAGACCACCTAACAGTTGTAGGGCAGCTGTGGGAGGAAGGGGTTGCAACTTGGTGTGGGTAGTATAAAGTGGATATGTGTAATGCTCAGAAGTTTTAGCAAACATGCATGGAATGTATATTTGTTTTGTCTAAATACTGAACCATTACTTGTATATAATAATTATTTGTTGCAGTGTCTGTAGCCATAACGCTTTTTTTTTTTTTTTGTTTCCTTACAGGGTGGAAAATCTAGAGAAAAAGTAGTTAAAATTTCTGCATCTATAACCCCAGAGGTTGTTTTAGAAAGGTTAAAGGAAGCGGCTGTACATTCATAGTGAAATTCACAGCCATTGGTCCGTGTGTATTTAACTCATAAGAAGATCCGTTTGAAATAATGTTTTTAGCAGTTGGAAAATGTCTCTGTATGAAAAACTCAGGAATAAGCAATTTCCAGGAATATTAAGGGGGTTATTTATCAAATGTATCTCATTATTTCTATTAAAAAAAATCCGACCAACTCCGAATTGCCTATTGGACCTTATTTATCATAGAAAAAGCTAGCTAAAATCGGTTCGGGCAAAAAAAAAAATACGGATTTTCCCGCAAAAAGTAAATTTCCCCTCCAAAATCTGGCTTTGGGCACCGAAATTAGAAAAAAATCATATTTTTGGTCGAAACTCAGCGTGGACCATGATATTGAAATGGGACCTTTGACATTGACTTCTACAGGACTCCGACAGCTTGGAGATGGCGGGTTTTCAGATTTAGACTTTTTTCACCCTCTGGGTATTATAAATTCAGAAAAAAAAAGAAAAATCTGACTTTTTTGGTTAAAATTTTTCGTGATTTTTGTATTCAGAGTTTGATAAATAAACCCCTTAAACTTGATGCCTATGGCCTGTTTTGCTTTTCAGTGTCCAGTGTATTTAACTGCAACTGTTTATATTCAAGTTGCTTTAGTTTCAAAGTCTCTGCTGTGTGAAGCGTTGCTTAAGAAAGCTGGTATCCTGATCTGACATATGGACATACACTGGCAGACTCTACTAGTCCAAGTCACCTGCCTATTTAGAACATGAAAATTCCAGCAGCAGCCAGTCTCTGCTGATATATATATTTTTTTTTTTAGGTTTGCTCACCAGTTAGGGCTCTTGCACATGGGCGTAAACGCATTCACTAATTGATTCCATTATATTCTGCCTGGTTGTATTCATGAGCGTTCTGAGTTGCATTTTACTCCATTTGCGTTTTATTGCGTTTTTTTAGACGCAGAATGTTGCATTTCCTTGGGCTTGGCACAGGTTCAGTTATCAATAGAACAGTGTTGTGTTTGGATCAGGAAAAAAATGCACTTAGTTATGTCAAAAAAAATGCTTTGAAATGCAATATATGCTTTTTTTCTCGCTCAGCATGCGTTTAAAAAAACGCCAGTGTGTAAGAGCCCCAATAGAGCGTTCTCTGTGATAATGAAGTACAATTTATCGGCTGCCCAATTTATTTACAAAATTACTTCTGTTCATCATGCATAATATATTATACATGTTATTATCAGAAACTGGAGATAACCTTGAGACTGTTATAACAACTTTTTATTTCTGTACATAAAGTGTACACTAGCCCTTTAATAAACATTCAAAATGATTGATTATACCAGGCATATTTTTATTCCATTCACTGTCATGCAGTTAATCCTTATTTATACCAGCAATAGAATTGCAAGGTGGGGGGCCTATTTCTAAAGCTGCAGTAGGCATTTATTTAAACATTCTCTACTTGCAAATCAAAATTCTGCCCAGTAAAACTCACTGTATTTATCCAAAAACAAAAAACTTTTCCCCATCTTGCCAGTGTTTGCAAAATGACTCTGAATTCTTTGAATAGTCTGTTATGTAAAGTGAGCTAGAGCATTTTAGCTATAAAATCAATGGATTGTCAAAAAAAAAAATATAAAACTGAATTGCCAACATTTGCCTTAGAACAGATTTGTTTTTTCACCTAAAAGTGTTCGTATGAACCATTTAAACGGGTACACATTTAGAAACTGCTAAAAGTGGAAATTGTAACAGCAAATGTGAAATGAATTAATTCGATGCAAAATAACACTTGACAGAAAAAAGTTCAAACAACGAAATATGTGCATCCTTCCATCATATGGTTGACCCTATCACACCATGCAAGTATGCTCATTACTCCTATCTTGTAAAGAGCAATGACACCCAACACCAAAAATTTGACATGTCTATGATTTAGAAATGGAATTTCTAATAAAGGACAAGGAAAGTGATTTTGTCTGTATACTTTTTCAATTAAGTGAGCCATGTAACCATATTTTGTCTGTTTCAACATCTGGGGTTGGTTTCAAAAGGCCATCCTGTAAACTTGATTTGCACAGACGGATTGAAATGTTAGCTGCTGATTTACTGGCGGCAGGGTACGTTAGTTTTAAACTTCCCACAGTGATGTTGGCTTGGGTTGTTGGCCCATCCTTTTTATAGTTAGTTATGTGGTATCTGGGGACTGATTGGAGTCTATAGCCACCTTAAGTCACCTCACTCAAAAAGATGCTAAGCATTTTTTACAGAATAAAGCTAAACTAAGCAGTGGTATTAAAAAAGCATTTGTGCTTGAACAACAGACTAGAAGATAAAAAAAAAAGATAGATTCATCTGCTTTCTGGTTGCCAAGATCAATGGTCACAGCAACCAGATACCATATTAAATTCCACTGCAGCTCTGCCTTTCCCAAACTTCCACGGAAGACAGCTTTTATTGTAATTACAATTTCATTGTATTGTAATACAAATAATGCACAAAAAAACTTGTTTTGTGAAAATAAAAAGTCTTTATATATAAAAGAATTTCCTGAAGCTGAATATTCCAGTAATATCGATATGAGTGAAGCCTTTGGTTGCTAGGGTTGTGTGTAGCATCCTTGTGGGTAGTAAGGCTGGTCTTGCCTGTACTGGTTATAGCTGTTCCCCCCCCCCAACCTCTCCTTCCATATGATTGATTACAGCTGTTGCTGGACCAGTTTTGTCTTCCATCCCGTTGTCTTTTATCATAATACCCGCAAATAAAGTACTGGGCTTATAAGAAGGAAAAAGGCCAGAATACACTTTTTTTACCTACACAATTTAAATTGTAACAATCATACAATTAACAAGAAAAGGGGTAGCGAACTACACACTGATTTCAGTGTCCAGTGAAGATTCTGTCCACAACACATGCTGACTTGTGATGGGCGAATTTATTCGCCAGGCGCGAATTCGCGGCGAATTTGTGCGATTCGCGAAACGCCCGCGAAAATTCGCGGTAAAAATTCGCCTGCGTCAAATTTTTTTTTCAAAAAACGGACGCCGGCGCCAAAAACAGCGCCGTTTCGCGAATTTTTCGCAGTTTCGCGAATTTCGCACGAAATTCGCGAATTTTTCAGCGAAGCGAAACGGCGCAAATTCGCCCATCACTAATGCTGACCTCATAGCTTCTCCACCGATCGGCCAGCAGACGTACAGATGGAAAGCAAATGAAGAGCAAAACAATTAACCAGTTTAATACCACTAATAAACACATTTATCCCGAGGTAATGACATAAATGACATGGCATCCATGGTTTTAGAGAAAATGAGATTACCGTATTCATGGTTTCAAAAACCTCTAAAACCACTAATATAAGAATGTTAATAAATGGGCCTCAGGGGCAGATTTATCAAGGGTCGAAGTGAATTTGAGGGAATTTTCGAAGTAAAAAAATTTGAAATTCTACGTAATTTTTTGGATACTTCTACCATCGAATAGGATACTACGACTTCGAATTTACTTTGACTCAAAGTAAAAATCGTTAGAAAATTCGACCATTCGATAATCGAAGTACTGTCTCTTTAAAAAAACTTCGACTTCAATACTTTGCCAAATTAAACCTTCGATTTGAAACGTTCGATTCGAAAGATTTCATCGAACGATTTTAATTTGACCGCAGGATTGCCCAATTTGCTGAAAATTCTTCGAATTCGATATTCGAATTCAAAGTTTTCTAATTTCGAAGTTTTTTGTCATTTGAAATTTGACCCTTGATAAATCTGCCCCAAGTGTCAAGAATGTCCAATGTTTGAGCCCATAGCAAGTGCATGTAACACACATTAGCAGATACAGTATATAGCAATTTGGATACACAGTTCAGTGTTTATGTACATTTGAATTGGACTGTTTGTATTCTGATGGCCAGTGGGTCCATTTCAATCTATCAGTCCCCTGCTTTACTTATCTAACTTTCTATATATATATCTATAGATACATAGCAAAGAGGACTAGGCAAAGAGAGCTTGTATCTGGTTAGGAGAAATGAAGAATGTAATTCCACCACTAAGCTGTTTCCATATTAGCAGATCAACAGAAATATAGACAGGTGCTTCAGTTCTGATTTTAACGGAAATCTCTGCATTTAGTTGGCAAAGTGGACTAAACCAGTTTAGGCCAGTTATGGGGATGATGCCAGTTGCTAATGAAAAACATCCCTGTCAGAGATACAGCAGACAAAACATTACATGGCTCCACATCAGTTCTCTCCATGTCTTTTTTAACCATTTTAGCCGTGAAAAAATGAAAATATAATTGAGTTACAAGTGGAAATGTATTTCAGATTCTGGTAAGCAGCTCTTTAGATATTAGAGAAGCACAAAACAAACATAGGTTATCCCTGCATTTAGTTGGCAAAGTGGACTGAACCGGTTAGGCCAGTTATGGGGATGATGTCATAATACAAGACTTTACACAGCTGAGCATCACTTCTCTCCAGGTTTTTGCAGCCTGTTAACCATTTTAGCCATGAAAGAATGAAAAGATAATTGAGCTACAAGTGGAGATGTATTACAGATTCTGGTAAGCAGCTCTTTAGATATTAGAGAAGCACAAAACAAACATAGGTTATCCCTGCATTTAGTTGGCAAAGTGGACTAAACCAGTTTAGGCCAGTTATTGGGATGATGTCATAAGACAAGACTTTACACAGCTGAGCATCACTTCTCTCCAGGTTTTTGCAGCCTGTTAACCATTTTAGCCATGAAAGAATGAAAACATAATTGAGCTACTAGTGGAGAAGTATTTCAGATTCTGGTAAGCAGCTCTTTAGATATTAGAGAAGCACAAAACAAACATAGGTAATCCCTGCATTTAGCTTGCAAAGTGGACTAAACGAGTTTAGGCCAGTAATTGGGATGATGTCATAAGACAAGACTTTACACAGCTGAGCATCACTTCTCTCCAGGTTTTTGCAGCCTGTTAACCATTTTAGCCATGAAAGAATGAAAAGATAATTGAGCTACAAGTGGAGATGTATTTCAGATTCTGGTAAGGAGCCCTTTAGATATTAGAGAAGTACAAAACAAACATAGGTAATCCTTGCATTTAGTTGGCAAAGTGGACTAAACCAGTTTAGGCCAGTTATGGGGATGATGTCATAAGACAAGACTTTACACAGCTGAGCATCACTTCTCTCCAGGTTTTTGCAGCCTGTTAACCATTTTAGCCATGAGAGAATGAAAACATATTTGAGCTACTAGTGGAGAAGTATTTCAGATTCTGGTAAGCAGCTCTTTAGATATTAGAGAATCACAAAACAAACATAGGTAATCCCTGCATTTATCTTGCAAAGTGGACTTAACCAGTTTAGGCCAGTAATTGGGATGATGTCATAAAACAAGACTTTACACAGCTGAGCATCACTTCTCTCCAGGTTTTTGCAGCCTGTTAACCATTTTAGCCATGAAAGAATGAAAACATAATTGAGCTACTAGTGGAGAAGTATTTCAGATTCTGGTAAGCAGCTCTTTAGATATTAGAGAAGCACAAAACAAACATAGGTAATCCCTGCATTTATCTTGCAAAGTGGACTAAACCAGTTTAGGCCAGTAATTGGGATGATGTCATAAGACAAGACTTTACACAGCTGAGCATCACTTCTCTCCAGCTTTTTGCAGCCTGTTAACCATTTTAGCCATGAAAGAATGAAAAGATAATTGAGCTACAAGTGGAGATGTATTTCAGATTCTGGTAAGGAGCCCTTTAGATATTAGAGAAGTACAAAACAAACATAGGTAATCCTTGCATTTAGTTGGCAAAGTGGACTAAACCAGTTTAGGCCAGTTATTGGGATGATGTCATAAGACAAGACTTTACACAGCTGAGCATCACTTCTCTCCAGGTTTTTGCAGCCTGTTAACCATTTTAGCCATGAAAGAATGAAAAGATAATTGAGCTACAAGTGGAGATGTATTTCAGATTCTGGTAAGGAGCCCTTTAGATATTAGAGAAGTACAAAACAAACATAGGTAATCCTTGCATTTAGTTGGCAAAGTGGACTAAACCAGTTTAGGCCAGTTATGGGGATGATGTCATAAGACAAGACTTTACACAGCTGAGCATCACTTCTCTCCAGGTTTTTGCAGCCTGTTAACCATTTTAGCCATGAAAGAATGAAAACATAATTGAGCTACTAGTGGAGATGTATTTCAGATTCTGGTAAGCAGCTCTTTAGATATTAGAGAAGTACAAAACAAACATAGGTAATCCTTGCATTTAGTTGGCAAAGTGGACTAAACCAGTTTAGGCCAGTTATGGGGATGATGTCATAAGACAAGACTTTACACAGCTGAGCATCACTTCTCTCCAGGTTTTTGCAGCCTGTTAACCATTTTAGCCATGAAAGAATGAAACATAATTGAGCTACTAGTGGAGAAGTATTTCAGATTCTGGTAAGCAGCTCTTTAGATATTAGAGAAGCACAAAACAAACATAGGTAATCCCTGCATTTAGTTGGCAAAGTGGACTGAACCGGTTAGGCCAGTTATTGGGATGATGTCATAATACAAGACTTTACACAGCTGAGCATCACTTCTCTCCAGGTTTTTGCAGCCTGTTAACCATTTTAGCCATGGAAAAATGAAAACACAATTGAGCTACTAGTATTTCAAATTCTGTTAAGGAGCTCTTTAGATATTAGAGAAGCACAAAACAAACATAGGTAATCTTTGCATTTGGTTGGCAAAGTGGCGTAAACGGGTTTAGGCCAGTTATTGGGATGATGTCATAAAACAAGACTTTACACAGCTGAGCATCACTTCTCTCCAGGTTTTTGCAGCCTGTTAACCATTTTAGCCATGAAAGAATGAAAAGATAATTGAGCTACAAGTGGAGATGTATTACAGATTCTGGTAAGCAGCTCTTTAGATATTAGAGAAGCACAAAACAAACATAGGTTATCCCTGCATTTAGTTGGCAAAGTGGACTAAACCAGTTTAGGCCAGTTATTGGGATGATGTCATAAGACAAGACTTTACACAGCTGAGCATCACTTCTCTCCAGGTTTTTGCAGCCTGTTAACCATTTTAGCCATGAAAGAATGAAAACATAATTGAGCTACTAGTGGAGAAGTATTTCAGATTCTGGTAAGCAGCTCTTTAGATATTAGAGAAGCACAAAACAAACATAGGTAATCCCTGCATTTAGCTTGCAAAGTGGACTAAACGAGTTTAGGCCAGTAATTGGGATGATGTCATAAGACAAGACTTTACACAGCTGAGCATCACTTCTCTCCAGGTTTTTGCAGCCTGTTAACCATTTTAGCCATGAAAGAATGAAAAGATAATTGAGCTACAAGTGGAGATGTATTTCAGATTCTGGTAAGGAGCCCTTTAGATATTAGAGAAGTACAAAACAAACATAGGTAATCCTTGCATTTAGTTGGCAAAGTGGACTAAACCAGTTTAGGCCAGTTATGGGGATGATGTCATAAGACAAGACTTTACACAGCTGAGCATCACTTCTCTCCAGGTTTTTGCAGCCTGTTAACCATTTTAGCCATGAGAGAATGAAAACATATTTGAGCTACTAGTGGAGAAGTATTTCAGATTCTGGTAAGCAGCTCTTTAGATATTAGAGAATCACAAAACAAACATAGGTAATCCCTGCATTTATCTTGCAAAGTGGACTTAACCAGTTTAGGCCAGTAATTGGGATGATGTCATAAAACAAGACTTTACACAGCTGAGCATCACTTCTCTCCAGGTTTTTGCAGCCTGTTAACCATTTTAGCCATGAAAGAATGAAAAGATAATTGAGCTACAAGTGGAGATGTATTTCAGATTCTGGTAAGGAGCCCTTTAGATATTAGAGAAGTACAAAACAAACATAGGTAATCCTTGCATTTAGTTGGCAAAGTGGACTAAACCAGTTTAGGCCAGTTATGGGGATGATGTCATAAGACAAGACTTTACACAGCTGAGCATCACTTCTCTCCAGGTTTTTGGAGCCTGTTAACCATTTTAGCCATGAAAGAATGAAAACATAATTGAGCTACTAGTGGAGAAGTATTTCAGATTCTGGTAAGCAGCTCTTTAGATATTAGAGAAGCACAAAACAAACATAGGTAATCCCTGCATTTAGTTGGCAAAGTGGACTGAACCGGTTAGGCCAGTTATTGGGATGATGTCATAATACAAGACTTTACACAGCTGAGCATCACTTCTCTCCAGGTTTTTGCAGCCTGTTAACCATTTTAGCCATGAAAGAATGAAAACATAATTGAGCTACTAGTGGAGAAGTATTTCAGATTCTGGTAAGCAGCTCTTTAGATATTAGAGAAGCACAAAACAAACATAGGTAATCCCTGCATTTAGCTTGCAAAGTGGACTAAACGAGTTTAGGCCAGTAATTGGGATGATGTCATAAGACAAGACTTTACACAGCTGAGCATCACTTCTCTCCAGGTTTTTGCAGCCTGTTAACCATTTTAGCCATGAAAGAATGAAAAGATAATTGAGCTACAAGTGGAGATGTATTTCAGATTCTGGTAAGGAGCCCTTTAGATATTAGAGAAGTACAAAACAAACATAGGTAATCCTTGCATTTAGTTGGCAAAGTGGACTAAACCAGTTTAGGCCAGTTATGGGGATGATGTCATAAGACAAGACTTTACACAGCTGAGCATCACTTCTCTCCAGGTTTTTGCAGCCTGTTAACCATTTTAGCCATGAGAGAATGAAAACATATTTGAGCTACTAGTGGAGAAGTATTTCAGATTCTGGTAAGCAGCTCTTTAGATATTAGAGAATCACAAAACAAACATAGGTAATCCCTGCATTTATCTTGCAAAGTGGACTTAACCAGTTTAGGCCAGTAATTGGGATGATGTCATAAAACAAGACTTTACACAGCTGAGCATAACTTCTCTCCAGGTTTTTGCAGCCTGTTAACCATTTTAGCCATGAAAGAATGAAAACATAATTGAGCTACTAGTGGAGAAGTATTTCAGATTCTGGTAAGCAGCTCTTTAGATATTAGAGAAGCACAAAACAAACATAGGTAATCCCTGCATTTATCTTGCAAAGTGGACTAAACCAGTTTAGGCCAGTAATTGGGATGATGTCATAAGACAAGACTTTACACAGCTGAGCATCACTTCTCTCCAGCTTTTTGCAGCCTGTTAACCATTTTAGCCATGAAAGAATGAAAAGATAATTGAGCTACAATGTATTTCAGATTCTGGTAAGGAGCCCTTTAGATATTAGAGAAGTACAAAACAAACATAGGTAATCCTTGCATTTAGTTGGCAAAGTGGACTAAACCAGTTTAGGCCAGTTATTGGGATGATGTCATAAGACAAGACTTTACACAGCTGAGCATCACTTCTCTCCAGGTTTTTGCAGCCTGTGAACCATTTTAGCCATGAAAGAATGAAACATAATTGAGCTACTAGTGGAGAAGTATTTCAGATTCTGGTAAGCAGCTCTTTAGATATTAGAGAAGCACAAAACAAACATAGGTAATCCCTGCATTTAGTTGGCAAAGTGGACTGAACCGGTTAGGCCAGTTATTGGGATGATGTCATAATACAAGACTTTACACAGCTGAGCATCACTTCTCTCCAGGTTTTTGCAGCCTGTTAACCATTTTAGCCATGGAAAAATGAAAACACAATTGAGCTACTAGTATTTCAAATTCTGTTAAGGAGCTCTTTAGATATTAGAGAAGCACAAAACAAACATAGGTAATCTTTGCATTTGGTTGGCAAAGTGGCGTAAACGGGTTTAGGCCAGTTATTGGGATGATGTCATAAAACAAGACTTTACACAGCTGAGCATCACTTCTCTCCAGGTTTTTGCAGCCTGTTAACCATTTTAGCCATGAAAGAATGAAAAGATAATTGAGCTACAAGTGGAGATGTATTACAGATTCTGGTAAGCAGCTCTTTAGATATTAGAGAAGCACAAAACAAACATAGGTAATCCCTGCATTTAGTTGGCAAAGTGGACTAAACTGGTTTAGGCCAGTTATTGGGATGATGTCATAAGACAAGACTTTACACAGCTGAGCATCACTTCTCTCCAGGTTTTTGCAGCCTGTTAACCATTTTAGCCATGAAAGAATGAAAACATAATTGAGCTACTAGTGGAGAAGTATTTCAGATTCTGTTAAGGAGCTCTTTAGATATTAGAGAAGCACAAAACAAACAAAGGTAATCCCTGCATTTGGTTGGCAAAGTGGACTAAACCAGTTTAGGCCAGTTATTGAGATGATGTCATAATACAAGACTTTACACAGCTGAGCATCACTTCTCTCCAGGTTTTTGAAGCCTGTTAACCATTTTAGCCATGGAAGAATAAAAACATAATTGAGCTACAAGTGGAGATGTATTTCAGATTCTGGTAAGGAGCTCTTAAGATATTAGAGAAGCACAAAACAAATATAGGTAATCTCTGCACTTACTGAGGAATACAATGTTATATCCCATAGGAATACAGTGCAGATTGTCAAGTAGAAAAGAAGGAATCAATTTTTATTGCAACCTAGAAATATTTGGAATACAATGTGGAGTCTCATGATGCCCTTGGAATACAAAAAACAGTTGAAAACCAAGGAATACAAAATTAAGGATCTTCTTTCTGAGGAATACAATGCTATATACCATAGGAATACAGTGCAGATTGTCATGTGGAATAGAAGGAATCAATTTTTATTGCAACCTAGAAATATTTGGAATACAATGTGGAGTCTCATGATGCCCTTGGAATACAAAAAACAGGTGAAAACCAAGGAATACAAAATTAAGGATCTTCTTTCTGAGGAATACAATGCTATATCCCATAGGAATACAGTGCAGATTGTCATGTGGAAAAGAAGGAATCAATGTTTATTGCAACCTAGAAATATTTGGAATACAATGTGGAGTCTTATAATGCCTTTGGAATACAATAAAGAGTTGAAAACCAAGGAATACAAAAGAAAGGGTCTGCTTTCCGAGGAATACAAAGTCTTTTACCTTAGGATTACAGTGCAGATTGTGACGTGGAAAAGAAGGAATCCAATTTTATTGCAACCTTGAAATATTTGGAATACAATGTGGAGTCTCATGATGCCCTTGGAATACAATAAACAGTTGAAAACCAAGGAATACAAAATTAAGGATCTTCTTTCTGAGGAATACAAAGTCATTTCCCTTAGGATTACAGTGCAGATTGTCATGTGGAAAAGAAGGAATCAATTTTTATTGCAACCTAGAAATATTTGGAATACAATGGGGAGTCTTATAATGCCTTTGGAATACAATAAAGAGTTGAAAACCAAGGAATACAAAATTAAGGGTCTTCTTTCCAAGGAATACAATGTTATATCCCATAGGAATACAGTGCAGATTGTCATGTGGAAAAGAAGGAATCCATTTTTATTACAACCTTGAAATATTTGGAATACAATGTGGAGTCTCATGATGCCCTTGGAATACAATAAACAGTTGAAAACCAAGGAATACAAAATTAAGGATCTTCTTTCTGATGAATACAATGCTATATGCCATAGGAATACACTGCAGATTGTCATGTGGAAAAGAAGGAATCAATTTTTATTGCAACCTAGAAATATTTGGAATACAATGTGGAGTCTTATAATGCCTTTGGAATACAATAAAGAGTTGAAAACCAAGGAATACAAAAGAAAGGGTCTTCTTTCCGAGGAATACAAAGTATTTTACTTTAGGATTACAGTGCAGATTGTCACGTGGAAAAGAAGGAATCCATTTTTATTACAACCTTTACATATTTGGAATACAATGTGGAGTCTCATGATGCCCTTGGAATACAATAAACAGTTGAAAACCAAGGAATACAAAATTAAGGATCTTCTTTCTGAGGAATACAATGCTATATCCCATAGGAATACAGTGCAGATTGTCATGTGGAAAAGAAGGAATCAATGTTTATTGCAACCTAGAAATATTTGGAATACAACGTGGAGTCTTATAATGCCTTTGGAATACAATAAAGAGTCGAAAACCAAGGAATACAAAAGAAAGGGTCTTCTTTCCGTGGAATACAATGTTATATCCCATAGGAATACAGTGCAGATTGTCATGTGGAAAAGATGGAATCCATTTTTATTACAACCTTGAAATATTTGGAATACAGTGTGGAGTCTCATGATGCCCTTGGAATACAACAAACAGTTGAAAACCAAGGAATACAAAATTAAGGATCTTCTTTCTGAGGAATACAATGTTATATCCCATAGGAATACACTGCAGATTGTCATGTGGAAAAGAAGGAATCAATTTTTATTGCAACCTAGAAATATTTGGAATACAATGTGGAGTCTTATAATGCCTTTGGAATACAATAAAGAGTTGAAAACCAAGGAATACAAAAGAAAGGGTCTTCTTTCCGAGGAATACAAAGTATTTTACTTTAGGATTACAGTGCAGATTGTCACGTGGAAAAGAAGGAATCCATTTTTATTACAACCTTTACATATTTGGAATACAATGTGGAGTCTCATGATGCCCTTGGAATACAATAAACAGTTGAAAACCAAGGAATACAAAATTAAGGATCTTCTTTCTGAGGAATACAATGCTATATCCCATAGGAATACAGTGCAGATTGTCATGTGGAAAAGAAGGAATCAATGTTTATTGCAACCTAGAAATATTTGGAATACAACGTGGAGTCTTATAATGCCTTTGGAATACAATAAAGAGTCGAAAACCAAGGAATACAAAAGAAAGGGTCTTCTTTCCGTGGAATACAATGTTATATCCCATAGGAATACAGTGCAGATTGTCATGTGGAAAAGATGGAATCCATTTTTATTACAACCTTGAAATATTTGGAATACAGTGTGGAGTCTCATGATGCCCTTGGAATACAACAAACAGTTGAAAACCAAGGAATACAAAATTAAGGATCTTCTTTCTGAGGAATACAATGTTATATCCCATAGGAATACACTGCAGATTGTCATGTGGAAAAGAAGGAATCAATTTTTTTGCAACCTAGAAATATTTGGAATACAATGTGGAGTCTTATAATGCCTTTGGAATACAATTAAGAGTTGAAAACCAAGGAATACAAAAGAAAGGGTTTTCTTTCCGTGGAATACAAAGTCTTTTACCTTAGGATTACAGTGCAGATTGTCACGTGGAAAAGAAGGAATCAATTTTTATTGCAACCTTGAAATATTTGGAATACAATGTGGAGTCTCATGATACCCTTGGAATACAATAAACAGTTGAAAACCAAGGAATACAAAATTAAGGATCTTCTTTCTGAGGAATACAATGCTATATGCCATAGGAATACACTGCAGATTGTCATGTGGAAAAGAAGGAATCAATTTTTATTGCAACCTAGAAATATTTGGAATACAATGTGGAGTCTTATAATGCCTTTGGAATACAATAAAGAGTTGAAAACCAAGGAATACAAAAGAAAGGGTCTTCTTTCCGAGGAATACAAAGTATTTTACTTTAGGATTACAGTGCAGATTGTCACGTGGAAAAGAAGGAATCCATTTTTATTACAACCTTTACATATTTGGAATACAATGTGGAGTCTCATGATGCCCTTGGAATACAATAAACAGTTGAAAACCAAGGAATACAAAATTAAGGATCTTCTTTCTGAGGAATACAATGCTATATCCCATAGGAATACAGTGCAGATTGTCATGTGGAAAAGAAGGAATCAATGTTTATTGCAACCTAGAAATATTTGGAATACAACGTGGAGTCTTATAATGCCTTTGGAATACAATAAAGAGTCGAAAACCAAGGAATACAAAAGAAAGGGTCTTCTTTCCGTGGAATACAATGTTATATCCCATAGGAATACAGTGCAGATTGTCATGTGGAAAAGATGGAATCCATTTTTATTACAACCTTGAAATATTTGGAATACAGTGTGGAGTCTCATGATGCCCTTGGAATACAACAAACAGTTGAAAACCAAGGAATACAAAATTAAGGATCTTCTTTCTGAGGAATACAATGTTATATCCCATAGGAATACACTGCAGATTGTCATGTGGAAAAGAAGGAATCAATTTTTATTGCAACCTAGAAATATTTGGAATACAATGTGGAGTCTTATAATGCCTTTGGAATACAATAAAGAGTTGAAAACCAAGGAATACAAAAGAAAGGGTCTTCTTTCCGAGGAATACAAAGTCTTTTACCTTAGGATTACAGTGCAGATTGTCATGTGGAAAAGAAGGAATCCATTTTTATTACAACCTTGAAATATTTGGAATACAATGTGGAGTCTCACGATGCCCTTGGAATACAATAAACAGTTGAAAACCAAGGAATAAAAAATTAAGGATCTTCTTTCTGAGGAATACAATGTTATATCCCATAGGAATACAGTGCAGATTGTCATATGGAAAAAGAAGAAATCAATTTTTATTACAACCTTGAAATATTTGGAATACAATGTGGAATCTCATGATGCCCTTGGAATACAATAAAGAGTTGAAAACCAAGGAATACAACCGTAAGGGTCTTCTTTCTGAGGAAAACAAAGTAATTTCCTTTAGGATTACAGTGCAGATTGCCATGTGGAAAAGAAGGAATCATTTTTTATTGCAACCTAGAAATATTTGGAATACAATGGGGAGTCTTATAATACCTTTGGAATACAATAAAGAGTTGAAAACCAAGCAATACAAAAGTAAGGGTCTTCTTTCCGAGGAATACAATGTTATATCCCATAGGAATACAGTGCAGATTGTCACGTGGAAAAGAAGGAATCCATTTTTATTACAACCTTGAAATATTTGGAATACAATGTGGAGTCTCATGATGCCCTTGGAATACAATAAACAGTTGAAAACCAAGGAATACAACCGTAAGGGTCTTCTTTCTGAGGAAAACAAAGTAATTTCCTTTAGGATTACAGTGCAGATTGCCATGTGGAAAAGAAGGAATCATTTTTTATTGCAACCTAGAAATATTTGGAATACAATGGGGAGTCTTATAATACCTTTGGAATACAATAAAGAGTTGAAAACCAAGCAATACAAAAGTAAGGGTCTTCTTTCCGAGGAATACAATGTTATATCCCATAGGAATACAGTGCAGATTGTCATATGGAAAAAGAAGAAATCAATTGTTATTACAACCTTGAAATATTTGGAATACAATGTGGAGTCTCATGATGCCTTTGGAATACAATAAACAGTTGAAAACCAAGGAATACAAAATTAAGGATCTTCTTTCTGAGGAATACAATGCTATATCCCGTAGGAATACACTGCAGATTATTATGTGGAAAAAAAGGAATCAATTTTTATTGTCACCTAGAAATATTTGGAATACAATGGGGAGTCTTATAATACCTTTGGAATACAATAAAGAGTTGAAAACCAAGGAATACAAAAGTAAGGGTCTTCTTTCCGAGGAATACAATGTTATTCCCATAGGAATACAGTGCAGATTGTCATATGGAAAAAGAAGAAATCAATTTTTATTACAACCTTGAAATATTTGGAATACAACGTGGAGTCTCATGATGCCCTTGGAATACAATAAACAGTTGAAAACCAAGGAATACAAAATTAAGGATCTTCTTTCTGAGGAATACAATGCTATATCCCATAGGAATACAGTGCAGATTGTCATGTGGAAAAGAATGAATCAATGTTTATTGCAACCTAGAAATATTTGGAATACAATGTGGAGTCTTTAGAAGCCTTTGGAATACAATAAAGAGTCGAAAACCAAGGAATACAAAAGAAAGGGTCTTCTTTTCCGTGGAATTACAATGTTATATCCCATAGGAATACAGTGCAAGTTTTCATGTGGAAAAGATGGAATCCATTTTTATTACAACCCACAACCTTGAAATATTTGGAATACAGTGTGGAGTCTTATAATGCCTTTGGAATACAATAAAGAGTTGAAAACCAAGGAATACAAAAGAAAGGGTCTTCTTTCCGTGGAATACAATGTTATATCCCATAGGAATACAGTGCAGATTTTCATGTGGAAAAGAAGGAATCCATTTTTATTACAACCTTGAAATATTTGGAATACAATGTGGAGTCTCATGATGCCCTTGGAATACAATAAACAGTTGAAAACCAAGGAATACAAAATTAAGGATCTTCTTTCTGAGGAATACAATGTTATATCCCATAGGAATACAGTGCAGATTGTCATATGGAAAAAGAAGAAATCAATTTTTATTGCAACCTAGAAATATTTGGAATACAATGGGGAGTCTTATAATGCCTTTGGAATATAATAAAAAGTTGAAAACCAAGGAATACAAAAGAAAGGGTCTTCTTTCCGTGGAATACAATGTTATATCCAATAGGAATACAGTGCAGATTGTCATGTGGAAAAGAAGGAATCCATTTTTATTACAACCTTGAAATATTTGGAATACAATGTGGAGTCTCATGATGCCCTTGGAATACAACAAACAGTTGAAAACCAAGGAATACAAAATTAAGGATCTTCTTTCTGAGGAATACAATGTTATATCCCATAGGAATACACTGCAGATTGTCATGTGGAAAAGTAGGAATCAATTTTTATTGCAACCTAGAAATATTTGGAATACAATGTGGAGTCTTATAATGCCTTTGGAATACAATTAAGAGTTGAAAACCAAGGAATACAAAAGAAAGGGTCTTCTTTCCGAGGAATACAAAGTCTTTTACCTTAGGATTACAGTGCAGATTGTCACGTGGAAAAGAAGGAATCAATTTTTATTGCAACCTTGAAATATTTGGAATACAATGTGGAGTCTCATGATGCCCTTGGAATACAATAAACAGTTGAAAACCAAGGAATACAAAATTAAGGATCTTCTTTCTGAGGAATACAATGTTATATCCCATAGGAATACAGTACAGATTGTCATATGGAAAAAGAAGAAATCAATTTTTATTACAACCTTGAAATATTTGGAATACAATGTGGAATCTCATGATGCCCTTGGAATACAATAAAGAGTCGAAAACCAAGGAATACAAAAGAAAGGGTCTTCTTTCCGTGGAATACAATGTTATATCCCATAGGAATACAGTGCAGATTGTCATGTGGAAAAGATGGAATCCATTTTTATTACAACCTTGAAATATTTGGAATACAGTGTGGAGTCTCATGATGCCCTTGGAATACAACAAACAGTTGAAAACCAAGGAATACAAAATTAAGGATCTTCTTTCTGAGGAATACAATGTTATATCCCATAGGAATACACTGCAGATTGTCATGTGGAAAAGAAGGAATCAATTTTTATTGCAACCTAGAAATATTTGGAATACAATGTGGAGTCTTATAATGCCTTTGGAATACAATAAAGAGTTGAAAACCAAGGAATACAAAAGAAAGGGTCTTCTTTCCGAGGAATACAAAGTCTTTTACTTTAGGATTACAGTGCCGATTGTCATGTGGAAAAGAAGGAATCCATTTTTATTACAACCTTGAAATATTTGGAATACAATGTGGAGTCTCACGATGCCCTTGGAATACAATAAACAGTTGAAAACCAAGGAATAAAAAATTAAGGATCTTCTTTCTGAGGAATACAATGTTATATCCCATAGGAATACAGTGCAGATTGTCATATGGAAAAAGAAGAAATCAATTTTTATTACAACCTTGAAATATTTGGAATACAATGTGGAATCTCATGATGCCCTTGGAATACAATAAAGAGTTGAAAACCAAGGAATACAAAATTAAGGATCTTCTTTCTGAGGAAAACAATGCTATATCCCATAGGAATACAGTGCAGATTGTCATGTGGAAAAGCAGGAATCAATGTTTATTGCAACCTAGAAATATTTGGAATACAATGTGGAGCCTCATAATGCCTTTGGAATACAATAAAGATTTGAAAACCAAGGAATACAAAAGAAAGCGTCTTCTTTCCGTGGAATACAATGTTATATCCCATAGGAATACAGTGCAGATTTTCATGTGGAAAAGAAGGAATCCATTTTTATTACAACCTTGAAATATTTGGAATACAATGTGGAGTCTCATGATGCCCTTGGAATACAATAAACAGTTGAAAACCAAGGAATACAAAATTAAGGATCTTCTTTCTGAGGAATACAATGTTATATCCCATAGGAATACACTGCAGATTGTCATGTGGAAAAGTAGGAATCAATTTTTATTGCAACCTAGAAATATTTGGAATACAATGTGGAGTCTTATAATGCCTTTGGAATACAATTAAGAGTTGAAAACCAAGGAATACAAAAGAAAGGGTCTTCTTTCCGAGGAATACAAAGTCTTTTACCTTAGGATTACAGTGCAGATTGTCACGTGGAAAAGAAGGAATCCATTTTTATTACAACCTTGAAATATTTGGAATACAATGTGGAGTCTCATGATGCCCTTGGAATACAATAAACAGTTGAAAACCAAGGAATACAAAATTAAGGATCTTCTTTCTGAGGAATACAATGCTATATCCCATAGGAATACACTGCAGATTGTCATGTGGAAAAGAAGAAATCAATTTTTATTACAACCTAGAAATATTTGGAATACAATGTGGAGTCTTATAATGCCTTTGGAATACAATAAAGAGT
Source organism: Xenopus laevis (assembly GCF_017654675.1). Lineage (NCBI taxonomy): Eukaryota > Metazoa > Chordata > Amphibia > Anura > Pipidae > Xenopus > Xenopus laevis. The sequence goes on along the minus strand of NC_054371.1, from coordinate 144,682,570 downwards.
TGAAAACCAAGGAATACAAAAGAAAGGGTCTTCTTTCCGAGGAATACAAAGTCTTTTACCTTAGGATTACAGTGCAGATTGTCACGTGGAAAAGAAGGAATCCATTTTTATTACAACCTTGAAATATTTGGAATACAATGTGGAGTCTCATGATGCCCTTGGAATACAATAAACAGTTGAAAACCAAGGAATACAAAAGTAAGGGTCTTCTTTCTGAGGAATACAAAGTAATTTCCCTTAGGATTACAGTGCAGATTGCCATGTCGAAAAGAAGGAATCATTTTTTATTGCAACCTAGAAATATTTGGAATACAATGGGGAGTCTTATAATACCTTTGGAATACAATAAAGAGTTGAAAACCAAGGAATACAAAGTAAGGGTCTTCTTTCCGAGGAATACAATGTTATATCCCATAGGAATACAGTGCAGATTGTCATATGGAAAAAGAAGAAATCAATTGTTATTACAACCTTGAAATATTTGGAATACAATGTGGAGTCTCATGATGCCTTTGGAATACAATAAACAGTTGAAAACCAAGGAATACAAAATTAAGGATCTTCTTTCTGAGGAATACAATGCTATATCCCGTAGGAATACACTGCAGATTATTATGTGGAAAAAAAGGAATCAATTTTTATTGTCACCTAGAAATATTTGGAATACAATGGGGAGTCTTATAATACCTTTGGAATACAATAAAGAGTTGAAAACCAAGGAATACAAAAGTAAGGGTCTTCTTTCCGAGGAATACAATGTTATATCCCATAGGAATACACTGCAGATTGTCATATGGAAAAAGAAGAAATCAATTTTTATTACAACCTTGAAATGTTTGGAATACAACGTGGAGTCTCATGATGCCCTTGGAATACAATAAACAGTTGAAAACCAAGGAATACAAAATTAAGGATCTTCTTTCTGAGGAATACAATGCTATATCCCATAGGAATACAGTGCAGATTGTCATGTGGAAAAGAAGGAATCAATGTTTATTGCAACCTAGAAATATTTGGAATACAATGTGGAGTCTTATAATGCCTTTGGAATACAATAAAGAGTCGAAAACCAAGGAATACAAAAGAAAGGGTCTTCTTTCCGTGGAATACAATGTTATATCCCATAGGAATACAGTGCAGATTTTCATGTGGAAAAGATGGAATCCATTTTTATTACAACCTTGAAATATTTGGAATACAATGTGGAGTCTCATGATGCCCTTGGAATACAATAAACAGTTGAAAACCAAGGAATACAAAATTAAGGATCTTCTTTCTGAGGAATACAATGTTATATCCCATAGGAATACAGTGCAGATTGTCATATGGAAAAAGAAGAAATCAATTTTTATTGCAACCTAGAAATATTTGGAATACAATGGGGAGTCTTATAATGCCTTTGGAATACAATAAAAAGTTGAAAACCAAGGAATACAAAAGAAAGGGTCTTCTTTCCGTGGAATACAATGTTATATCCCATAGGAATACAGTGCAGATTGTCATGTGCAAAAGAAGGAATCCATTTTTATTACAACCTTGAAATATTTGGAATACAATGTGGAGTCTCATGATGCCCTTGGAATACAACAAACAGTTGAAAACCAAGGAATACAAAATTAAGGATCTTCTTTCTGAGGAATACAATGTTATATCCCATAGGAATACACTGCAGATTGTCATGTGGAAAAGTAGGAATCAATTTTTATTGCAACCTAGAAATATTTGGAATACAATGTGGAGTCTTATAATGCCTTTGGAATACAATTAAGAGTTGAAAACCAAGGAATACAAAAGAAAGGGTCTTCTTTCCGAGGAATACAAAGTCTTTTACCTTAGGATTACAGTGCAGATTGTCACGTGGAAAAGAAGGAATCAATTTTTATTGCAACCTTGAAATATTTGGAATACAATGTGGAGTCTCATGATGCCCTTGGAATACAATAAACAGTTGAAAACCAAGGAATACAAAATTAAGGATCTTCTTTCTGAGGAATACAATGCTATATCCCATAGGAATACACTGCAGATTGTCATGTGGAAAAGAAGGAATCAATTTTTATTACAACCTAGAAATATTTGGAATACAATGTGGAGTCTTATAATGCCTTTGGAATACAATAAAGAGTTGAAAACCAAGGAATACAAAAGAAAGGGTCTTCTTTCCGAGGAATACAAAGTCTTTTACCTTAGGATTACAGTGCAGATTGTCATGTGGAAAAGAAGGAATCCATTTTTATTACAACCTTGAAATATTTGGAATACAATGTGGAGTCTCATGATGCCCTTGGAATACAATAAACAGTTGAAAACCAAGGAATACAACCGTAAGGGTCTTCTTTCTGAGGAATACAAAGTAATTTCCCTTAGGATTACAGTGCAGATTGCCATGTGGAAAAGAAGGAATCATTTTTTATTGCAACCTAGAAATATTTGGAATACAATGGGGAGTCTTATAATACCTTTGGAATACAATAAAGAGTTGAAAACCAAGGAATACAAAAGTAAGGGTCTTCTTTCCGAGGAATACAATGTTATATCCCATAGGAATACAGTGCAGATTGTCATATGGAAAAAGAAGAAATCAATTGTTATTACAACCTTGAAATATTTGGAATACAATGTGGAGTCTCATGATGCCTTTGGAATACAACAAACAGTTGAAAACCAAGGAATACAAAATTAAGGATCTTCTTTCTGAGGAATACAATGCTATATCCCGTAGGAATACACTGCAGATTATTATGTGGAAAAAAAGGAATCAATTTTTATTGTCACCTAGAAATATTTGGAATACAATGGGGAGTCTTATAATACCTTTGGAATACAATAAAGAGTTGAAAACCAAGGAATACAAAAGTAAGGGTCTTCTTTCCGAGGAATACAATGTTATATCCCATAGGAATACAGTGCAGATTGTCATATGGAAAAAGAAGAAATCAATTTTATTACAACCTTGAAATATTTGGAATACAACGTGGAGTCTCATGATGCCCGTGGAATACAATAAACAGTTGAAAACCAAGGAATACAAAATTAAGGATCTTCTTTCTGAGGAATACAATGCTATATCCCATAGGAATACAGTGCAGATTGTCATGTGGAAAAGAAGGAATCAATGTTTATTGCAACCTAGAAATATTTGGAATACAATGTGGAGTCTTATAATGCCTTTGGAATACAATAAAGAGTCGAAAACCAAGGAATACAAAAGAAAGGGTCTTCTTTCCGTGGAATACAATGTTATATCCCATAGGAATACAGTGCAGATTTTCATGTGGAAAAGATGGAATCCATTTTTATTACAACCAACAACCTTGAAATATTTGGAATACAGTGTGGAGTCTTATAATGCCTTTGGAATACAATAAAGAGTTGAAAACCAAGGAATACAAAAGAAAGGGTCTTCTTTCCGTGGAATACAATGTTATATCCCATAGGAATACAGTGCAGATTTTCATGTGGAAAAGAAGGAATCCATTTTTATTACAACCTTGAAATATTTGGAATACAATGTGGAGTCTCATGATGCCCTTGGAATACAATAAACAGTTGAAAACCAAGGAATACAAAATTAAGGATCTTCTTTCTGAGGAATACAATGTTATATCCCATAGGAATACAGTGCAGATTGTCATATGGAAAAAGAAGAAATCAATTTTTATTGCAACCTAGAAATATTTGGAATACAATGGGGAGTCTTATAATGCCTTTGGAATACAATAAAAAGTTGAAAACCAAGGAATACAAAAGAAAGGGTCTTCTTTCCGTGGAATACAATGTTATATCCCATAGGAATACAGTGCAGATTGTCATGTGGAAAAGAAGGAATCCATTTTTATTACAACCTTGAAATATTTGGAATACAATGTGGAGTCTCATGATGCCCTTGGAATACAACAAACAGTTGAAAACCAAGGAATACAAAATTAAGGATCTTCTTTCTGAGGAATACAATGTTATATCCCATAGGAATACACTGCAGATTGTCATGTGGAAAAGTAGGAATCAATTTTTATTGCAACCTAGAAATATTTGGAATACAATGTGGAGTCTTATAATGCCTTTGGAATACAATTAAGAGTTGAAAACCAAGGAATACAAAAGAAAGGGTCTTCTTTCCGAGGAATACAAAGTCTTTTACCTTAGGATTACAGTGCAGATTGTCACGTGGAAAAGAAGGAATCAATTTTTATTGCAACCTTGAAATATTTGGAATACAATGTGGAGTCTCATGATGCCCTTGGAATACAATAAACAGTTGAAAACCAAGGAATACAAAATTAAGGATCTTCTTTCTGAGGAATACAATGCTATATCCCATAGGAATACACTGCAGATTGTCATGTGGAAAAGAAGGAATCAATTTTTATTACAACCTAGAAATATTTGGAATACAATGTGGAGTCTTATAATGCCTTTGGAATACAATAAAGAGTTGAAAACCAAGGAATACAAAAGAAAGGGTCTTCTTTCCGAGGAATACAAAGTCTTTTACTTTAGGATTACAGTGCAGATTGTCATGTGGAAAAGAAGGAATCCATTTTTATTACAACCTTGAAATATTTGGAATACAATGTGGAGTCTCATGATGCCCTTGGAATACAATAAACAGTTGAAAACCAAGGAATACAACCGTAAGGGTCTTCTTTCTGAGGAATACAAAGTAATTTCCCTTAGGATTACAGTGCAGATTGCCATGTGGAAAAGAAGGAATCATTTTTATTGCAACCTAGAAATATTTGGAATACAATGGGGAGTCTTATAATACCTTTGGAATACAATAAAGAGTTGAAAACCAAGGAATACAAAAGTAAGGGTCTTCTTTCCGAGGAATACAATGTTATATCCCATAGGAATACAGTGCAGATTGTCATATGGAAAAAGAAGAAATCAATTGTTATTACAACCTTGAAATATTTGGAATACAATGTGGAGTCTCATGATGCCTTTGGAATACAACAAACAGTTGAAAACCAAGGAATACAAAATTAAGGATCTTCTTTCTGAGGAATACAATGCTATATCCCGTAGGAATACACTGCAGATTATTATGTGGAAAAAAGGAATCAATTTTTATTGTCACCTAGAAATATTTGGAATACAATGGGGAGTCTTATAATACCTTTGGAATACAATAAAGAGTTGAAAACCAAGGAATACAAAAGTAAGGGTCTTCTTTCCGAGGAATACAATGTTATATCCCATAGGAATACAGTGCAGATTGTCATATGGAAAAAGAAGAAATCAATTTTTATTACAACCTTGAAATATTTGGAATACAACGTGGAGTCTCATGATGCCCTTGGAATACAATAAACAGTTGAAAACCAAGGAATACAAAATTAAGGATCTTCTTTCTGAGGAATACAATGCTATATCCCATAGGAATACAGTACAGATTGTCATGTGGAAAAGAAGGAATCAATGTTTATTGCAACCTAGAAATATTTGGAATACAATGTGGAGTCTTATAATGCCTTTGGAATACAATAAAGAGTCGAAAACCAAGGAATACAAAAGAAAGGGTCTTCTTTCCGTGGAATACAATGTTATATCCCATAGGAATACAGTGCAGATTTTCATGTGGAAAAGATGGAATCCATTTTTATTACAACCAACAACCTTGAAATATTTGGAATACAGTGTGGAGTCTTATAATGCCTTTGGAATACAATAAAGAGTTGAAAACCAAGGAATACAAAAGAAAGGGTCTTCTTTCCGTGGAATACAATGTTATATCCCATAGGAATACAGTGCAGATTTTCATGTGGAAAAGAAGGAATCCATTTTTATTACAACCTTGAAATATTTGGAATATAATGTGGAGTCTCATGATGCCCTTGGAATACAATAAACAGTTGAAAACCAAGGAATACAAAATTAAGGATCTTCTTTCTGAGGAATACAATGTTATATCCCATAGGAATAAAGTGCAGATTGTCATATGGAAAAAGAAGAAATCAATTTTTATTGCAACCTAGAAATATTTGGAATACAATGGCGAGTCTTATAATGCCTTTGGAATACAATAAAAAGTTGAAAACCAAGGAATACAAAAGAAAGGGTCTTCTTTCCGTGGAATACAATGTTATATCCAATAGGAATACAGTGCAGATTGTCATGTGGAAAAGAAGGAATCCATTTTTATTACAACCTTGAAATATTTGGAATACAATGTGGAGTCTCATGATGCCCTTGGAATACAACAAACAGTTGAAAACCAAGGAATACAAAATTAAGGATCTTCTTTCTGAGGAATACAATGTTATATCCCATAGGAATACACTGCAGATTGTCATGTGGAAAGTAGGAATCAATTTTTATTGCAACCTAGAAATATTTGGAATACAATGTGGAGTCTTATAATGCCTTTGGAATACAATTAAGAGTTGAAAACCAAGGAATACAAAAGAAAGGGTCTTCTTTCCGAGGAATACAAAGTCTTTACCTTAGGAATACAGTGCAGATTGTCACGTGGAAAAGAAGGAATCAATTTTTATTGCAACCTTGAAATATTTGGAATACAATGTGGAGTCTCATGATGCCTTGGAATACAATAAACAGTTGAAAACCAAGGAATACAAAATTAAGGATCTTCTTTCTGAGGAATACAATGCTATATCCCATAGGAATACACTGCAGATTGTCATGTGGAAAAGAAGGAATCAATTTTTATTGCAACCTAGAAATATTTGGAATACAATGTGGAGTCTTATAATGCCTTTGGAATACAATAAAGAGTTGAAAACCAAGGAATACAAAATTAAGGGTCTTCTTTCCAAGGAATACAATGTTATATCCCATAGGAATACAGTACAGATTGTCATATGGAAAAGAAGAAATCAATTTTATATTACAACCTTGAAATATTTGGAATACAATGTGGAATCTCATGATGCCCTTGGAATACAATAAACAGTTGAAAACCAAGGAATACAAAATTAAGGATCTTCTTTCTGAGGAATACAATGTTATATCCCATAGGAATACAGTGCAGATTGTCATGTGGAAAAGAAGGAATCAATGTTTATTGCAACCTAGAAATATTTGGAATACAATGTGGAGTCTTATAATGCCTTTGGAATACAATAAAGAGTCGAAAACCAAGGAATACAAAAGAAAGGGTCTTCTTTCCGTGGAATACAATGTTATATCCCATAGGAATACAGTGCAGATTGTCATGTGGAAAAGATGGAATCCATTTTTATTACAACCTTGAAATATTTGGAATACAGTGTGGAGTCTCATGATGCCCTTGGAATACAACAAACAGTTGAAAACCAAGGAATACAAAATTAAGGATCTTCTTTCTGAGGAATACAATGTTATATCCCATAGGAATACACTGCAGATTGTCATGTGGAAAAGAAGGAATCAATTTTTATTGCAACCTAGAAATATTTGGAATACAATGTGGAGTCTTATAATGCCTTTGGAATACAATAAAGAGTTGAAAACCAAGGAATACAAAAGAAAGGGTCTTCTTTCCGAGGAATACAAGTCTTTTTTACCTTAGGATTACAGTGCAGATTGTCATGTGGAAAAGAAGGAATCCATTTTTATTACAACCTTGAAATATTTGGAATACAATGTGGAGTCTCACGATGCCCTTGGAATACAATAAACAGTTGAAAACCAAGGAATAAAAAATTAAGGATCTTCTTTCTGAGGAATACAATGTTATATCCCATAGGAATACAGTGCAGATTGTCAAGTGGAAAAGAAGGAATCAATTTTTATTGCAACCTAGAAATATTTGGAATACAATGGGGGGTCTTATAATGCCTTTGGAATACAATAAAGAGTTGAAAACCAAGGAATACAAAATTAAGGGTCTTCTTTCCGAGGAATACAATGTTATATCCCATAGGAATACAGTGCAGATTGTCATATGGAAAAAGAAGAAATAAATTTTTATTACAACCTTGAAATATTTGGAATACAATGTGGAATCTCATGATGCCCTTGGAATACAATAAAGAGTTGAAAACCAAGGAATACAAAATTAAGGATCTTCTTTCTGAGGAAAACAATGCTATATCCCATAGGAATACAGTGCAGATTGTCATGTGGAAAAGCAGGAATCAATGTTTATTGCAACCTAGAAATATTTGGAATACAATGTGGAGTCTCATAATGCCTTTGGAATACAATAAAGAGTTGAAAACCAAGGAATACAAAAGAAAGCGTCTTCTTTCCGTGGAATACAATGTTATATCCCATAGGAATACAGTGCAGATTTTCATGTGGAAAAGAAGGAATCCATTTTTATTACAACCTTGAAATATTTGGAATACAATGTGGAGTCTCATGATGCCCTTGGAATACAATAAACAGTTGAAAACCAAGGAATACAAAATTAAGGATCTTCTTTCTGAGGAATACAATGTATATTCCCATAGGAATACAGTGCAGATTGTCATGTGGAAAAGAAGGAATCAATTTTTATTGCAACCTAGAAATATTTGGAATACAATGGGGAGTCTTATAATGCCTTTGGAATACAATAAAGAGTTGAAAACCAAGGAATACAAAAGAAAGGGTCTTCTTTCCGAGGAATACAATGTTATATCCCATAGGAATACAGTGCAGATTGTCATGTGGAAAAGAAGGAATCCATTTTTATTACAACCTTGAAATATTTGGAATACAATGTGGAGTCTCATGATGCCCTTGGAATACAATAAACAGTTGAAAACCAAGGAATACAAAATTAAGGATCTTCTTTCTGAGGAATACAATGTTATATCCCATAGGAATACAGTGCAGATTGTCATGTGGAAAAGAAGGAATCAATTTTTATTGCAACCTAGAAATATTTGGAATACAATGGGGAGTCTTATAATGCCTTTGGAATACAATAAAGAGTTGAAAACCAAGGAATACAAAAGAAAGGGTCTTCTTTCCGTGGAATACAATGTTATATCCCATAGGAATACAGTGCAGATTGTCATGTGGAAAAGAAGGAATCCATTTTTATTACAACCTTGAAATATTTGGAATACAATGTGGAGTCTCATGATGCCCTTGGAATACAATAAACAGTTGAAAACCAAGGAATACAAAATTAAGGATCTTCTTTCTGAGGAATACAATGCTATATCCCATAGGAATACAGTGCAGATTGTCATGTGGAAAAGAAGGAATCAATGTTTATTGCAACCTAGAAATATTTGGAATACAATGTGGAGTCTTATAATGCCTTTGGAATACAATAAAGAGTCGAAAACCAAGGAATACAAAAGAAAGGGTCTTCTTTCCGTGGAATACAATGTTATATCCCATAGGAATACAATGCAGATTTTCATGTGGAAAAGATGGAATCCATTTTTATTACAACCCACAACCTTGAAATATTTGGAATACAATGTGGAGTCTCATGATGCCCTTGGAATACAATAAACAGTTGAAAACCAAGGAATACAAAATTAAGGATCTTCTTTCTGAGGAATACAATGTTATATCCCATAGGAATACAGTGCAGATTGTCAAGTGGAAAAGAAGGAATCAATTTTTATTGCAACCTAGAAATATTTGGAATACAATGGGGGTCTTCTAATGCCTTTGGAATACAATAAAGAGTTGAAAACCAAGGAATACAAAATTAAGGGTCTTTTTCCGAGGAATACAATGTTATATCCCATAGGAATACAGTGCAGATTGTCATGTGGAAAAGAAGAATACATTTTTATTACAACCTTGAAATATTTGGAATACAATGTGGAATCTCATGATGCCATTGGAATACAATAAACAGTTGAAAACCAAGGAATACAAAAGAAAGGGTCTTCTTTCTGAGGAATACAATGCTATATCCCATAGGAATACAGTGCAGATTGTCATGTGGAAAGAAGGAATCAATATTTATTGCAACATAGAAATATTTGGAATACAATGTGGAGTCTCATAATGCCTTTGGAATACAATAAAGAGTTGAAAACCAAGGAATACAAAGAAAGGGTCTTCTTTCCGTGGAATACAATGTTATATCCCATAGGAATACAGTGCAGATTGTCATGTGGAAAAGAAGGAATCCATTTTTATTACAACCTTGAAATATTTGGAATACAGTGTGGAGTCTCATGATGCCCTTGGAATACAATAAACAGTTGAAAACCAAGGAATACAAAATTAAGGATCTTCTTTCTGAGGAATACAATGTTATATCCCATAGGAATACAGTGCAGATTGTCAAGTGGAAAAGAAGGAATCAATTTTTATTGCAACCTAGAAATATTTGGAATACAATGGGGGGTCTTCTAATGCCTTTGGAATACAATAAAGAGTTGAAAACCAAGGAATACAAAATTAAGGGTCTTCTTTCCGAGGAATACAATGTTATATCCCATAGGCATACAGTGCAGATTGTCATATGGAAAAGAAGGAAATACATTTTTATTACAACCTTGAAATATTTGGAATACAATGTGGAATCTCATGATGCCCTTGGAATACAATAAACAGTTGAAAACCAAGGAATACAAAATAAGGATCTTCTTTCTGAGGAATACAATGCTATATCCCATAGGAATACAGTGCAGATTGTCATGTGGAAACGAAGGAATCAATATTTATTGCAACCTAGAAATATTTGGAATACAATGTGGAGTCTCGTAATGCCTTTGGAATACAATAAAGAGTTGAAAACCAAGGAATACAAAGAAAGGGTCTTCTTTCCGTGGAATACAATGTTATATCCCATAGGAATACAGTGCAGATTGTCATGTGGAAAAGAAGGAATCCATTTTTATTACAACCTTGAAATATTTGGAATACAGTGTGGAGTCTCATGATGCCCTTGGAATACAATAAACAGTTGAAAACCAAGGAATACAAAATTAAGGATCTTCTTTCTGAGGAATACAATGTTATATCCCATAGGAATACACTGCAGATTGTCATGTGGAAAAGTAGGAATCAATTTTTATTGCAACCTAGAAATATTTGGAATACAATGGGGAGTCTTATAATGCCTTTGGAATACAATAAAGAGTTGAAAACCAAGGAATACAAAATAAGGGTCTTCTTTCCGTGAATACAATGTTATATCCCATAGGATACAGTGCAGATTGTCATGTGGAAAAGAAGGAATCATTTTTATTACAACCTTGAAATATTTGGAATACAATGTGGAGTCTCATGATGCCTTGGAATACAATAAACAGTTGAAAACCAAGGAATACAAAATAAGGATCTTCTTTCTGAGGAATACAATGTATATCCCATAGGAATACAGTGCAGATTGTCATATGGAAAAAGAGAAATCAATTTTTATTACAACCTGAAATATTTGGAATACAACGTGGAGTCTCATGATGCCCTTGGAATACAATAAACAGTTGAAAACCAAGGAATACAAAATTAAGGATCTTCTTTCTGAGGAATACAATGCTATATCCCATAGGAATACAGTGCAGATTGTCATGTGGAAAAGAAGGAATCAATGTTTATTGCAACCTAGAAATATTTGGAATACAATGTGGAGTCTTATAATGCCTTTGGAATACAATAAAGAGTTGAAAACCAAGGAATACAAAAGAAAGGGTCTTCTTTCCGTGGAATACAATGTTATATCCCATAGGAATACAGTGCAGATTGTCATGTGGAAAAGAAGGAATCCATTTTTATTACAACCTTGAAATATTTGGAATACAATGTGGAGTCTCATGATGCCCTTGGAATACAATAAACAGTTGAAAACCAAGGAATACAAAATTAAGGATCTTCTTTCTGAGGAATACAATGTTATATCCCATAGGAATACAGTGCAGATTGTCAAGTGGAAAAGAAGGAATCAATTTTTATTGCAACCTAGAAATATTTGGAATACAATGGGGAGTCTTATAATGCCTTTGGAATACAATAAAGAGTTGAAAACCAAGGAATACAAAATAAGGGTCTTTTTTCCGAGGAATACAATGTTATATCCCATAGGAATACAGTGCAGATTGTCATATGGAAAAGAAGGAATCAATTTTTATTACAACCTTGAAATATTTGGAATACAATGTGGAATCTCATGATGCCCATTGGAATACAATAAACAGTTGAAAACCAAGGAATACAAAAGAAAGGGTCTTCTTTCTGAGGAATACAATGCTATATCCCATAGGAATACAGTGCAGATTGTCATGTGGAAACGAAGGAATCAATATTTATTGCAACATAGAAATATTTGGAATACAATGTGGAGTCTCATAATGCCTTTGGAATACAATAAAGAGTTGAAAACCAAGGAATACAAAGAAAGGGTCTTCTTTCCGTGGAATACAATGTTATATCCCATAGGAATACAGTGCAGATTGTCATGTGGAAAAGAAGGAATCCATTTTTATTACAACCTTGAAATATTTGGAATACAGTGTGGAGTCTCATGATGCCCTTGGAATACAATAAACAGTTGAAAACCAAGGAATACAAAATTAAGGATCTTCTTTCTGAGGAATACAATGTTATATCCCATAGGAATACAGTGCAGATTGTCATGTGGAAAAGAAGGAATCAATTTTTATTGCAACCTAGAAATATTTGGAATACAATGGGGAGTCTTATAATGCCTTTGGAATACAATAAAGAGTTGAAAACCAAGGAATACAAAAGAAAGGGTCTTCTTTCCGTGGAATACAATGTTATATCCCATAGGAATACAGTGCAGATTGTCATGTGGAAAAGAAGGAATCCATTTTTATTACAACCTTGAAATATTTGGAATACAGTGTGGAGTCTCATGATGCCCTTGGAATACAATAAACAGTTGAAAACCAAGGAATACAAAATTAAGGATCTTCTTTCTGAGGAATACAATGTTATATCCCATAGGAATACACTGCAGATTGTCATGTGGAAAAGAAGGAATCAATTTTTATTGCAACCTAGAAATATTTGGAATACAATGGGGGGTCTTATAATGCCTTTGGAATACAATAAAGAGTTGAAAACCAAGGAATACAAAATTAAGGGTCTTCTTTCCGAGGAATACAATGTTATATCCCATAGGAATACAGTGCAGATTGTCATGTGGAAAAGAAGAATCCATTTTTATTACAACCTTGAAATATTTGGAATACAATGTGGAGTCTCATGATGCCCTTGGAATACAATAAACAGTTGAAAACCAAGGAATACAAAATAAGGGTCTTCTTTCTGAGGAATACAATGCTATATCCCATAGGAATACAGTGCAGATTGTCATGTGGAAAAGAAGGAATCAATATTTATTGCAACCTAGAAATATTTGGAATACAATGTGGAGTCTTATAATGCCTTTGGAATACAATAAAGAGTTGAAAACCAAGGAATACAAAGAAAGGGTCTTCTTTCCGTGGAATACAATGTTATATCCCATAGGATTACAGTGCAGATTGTCATGTGGAAAAGAAGGAATCCATTTTTATTACAACCTTGAAATATTTGGAATACAGTGTGGAGTCTCATGATGCCCTTGGAATACAATAAACAGTTGAAAACCAAGGAATACAAAATTAAGGATCTTCTTTCTGAGGAATACAATGTTATATCCCATAGGAATACACTGCAGATTGTCATGTGGAAAAGTAGGAATCAATTTTTATTGCAACCTAGAAATATTTGGAATACAATGGGGAGTCTTATAATGCCTTTGGAATACAATAAAGAGTTGAAAACCAAGGAATACAAAAGAAAGGGTCTTCTTTCCATGGAATACAATGTTATATCCCATAGGAATACAGTGCAGATTGTCATGTGGAAAAGAAGGAATCCATTTTTATTACAACCTTGAAATATTTGGAATACAGTGTGGAGTCTCATGATGCCCTTGGAATACAATAAACAGTTGAAAACCAAGGAATACAAAATTAAGGATCTTCTTTCTGAGGAATACAATGTTATATCCCATAGGAATACACTGCAGATTGTCATGTGGAAAAGCAGGAATCAATTTTTATTGCAACCTAGAAATATTTGGAATACAATGGGGAGTCTTATAATGCCTTTGGAATACAATAAAGAGTTGAAAACCAAGGAATACAAAAGAAAGGGTCTTCTTTCCGTGGAATACAATGTTATATCCCATAGGAATACAGTGCAGATTGTCATGTGGAAAAGAAGGAATCCATTTTTATTACAACCTTGAAATATTTGGAATACAATGTGGAGTCTCATGATGCCCTTGGAATACAACAAACAGTTGAAAACCAAGGAATACAAAATTAAGGATCTTCTTTCTGAGGAATACAATGCTATATCCCATAGGAATACACTGCAGATTGTCATGTGGAAAAGTAGGAATCAATTTTTATTGCAACCTAGAAATATTTGGAATACAATGTGGAGTCTTATAATGCCTTTGGAATACAATTAAGAGTTGAAAACCAAGGAATACAAAAGAAAGGGTCTTCTTTCCGAGGAATACAAATTCTTTTACCTTAGGATTACAGTGCAGATTGTCATATGGAAAAGAAGAATCAATTTTTATTGCAACCTTGAAATATTTGGAATACAATGTGGAGTCTCATGATGCCCTTGGAATACAATAAACAGTTGAAAACCAAGGAATACAAACTTAAGGGATCTTCTTTCTGAGGAATACAAAGTAATTTCCCTTAGGATTACAGTGCAGATTGTCATGTGGAAAAGAAGGAATCAATTTTTATTGCAACCTAGAAATATTTGGAATACAATGGGGAGTCTTATAATGCCTTTGGAATACAATAAAGAGTTGAAAACCAAGGAATACAAAAGTAAGGGTCTTCTTTCCGAGGAATACAATGTTATATCCCATAGGAATACAGTGCAGATTGTCATATGGAAAAAGAAGAAATCAATTTTTATTACAACCTTGAAATATTTGGAATACAATGTGGAGTCTCATGATGCCTTTGGAATACAATAAACAGTTGAAAACCAAGGAATACAAAATTAAGGATCTTCTTTCTGAGGAATACAATGCTATATCCCATAGGAATACACTGCAGATTGTCATGTGGAAAAAAGGAATCAATTTTTATTGCAACCTAGAAATATTTGGAATACAATGGGGAGTCTTATAATGCCTTTGGAATACAATAAAGAGTTGAAAACCAAGGAATACAAAAGTAAGGGTCTTCTTTCCGAGGAATACAATGTTATATCCCATAGGAATACAGTGCAGATTGTCATATGGAAAAGAAGGAATCAATTTTTATTACAACCTTGAAATATTTGGAATACAATGTGGAGTCTCATGATGCCCTTGGAATACAATAAACAGTTGAAAACCAAGGAATACAAAATTAAGGATCTTCTTTCTGAGGAATACAATGCTATATCCCATAGGAATACAGTGCAGATTGTCATGTGGAAAAGAAGGAATCAATTTTTATTGCAACCTAGAAATATTTGGAATACAATGTGGAGTCTTATAATGCCTTTGGAATACAATAAAGAGTTGAAAACCAAGGAATACAAAAGAAAGGGTCTTCTTTCCGTGGAATACAATGTTATATCCCATAGGAATACAGTGCAGATTGTCATGTGGAAAAGAAGGAATCCATTTTTATTACAACCTTGAAATATTTGGAATACAATGTGGAGTCTCATGATGCCCTTGGAATACAATAAACAGTTGAAAACCAAGGAATACAAAATTAAGGATCTTCTTTCTGAGGAATACAATGTTATATCCCATAGGAATACAGTGCAGATTGTCAAGTGGAAAAGAAGGAATCAATTTTTATTGCAACCTAGAAATATTTGGAATACAATGGGGAGTCTTCTAATGCCTTTGGAATACAATAAAGAGTTGAAAACCAAGGAATACAAAATTAAGGGTCTTCTTTCCGAGGAATACAATGTTATATCCCATAGGAATACAGTGCAGATTGTCATATGGAAAAGAAGAAATCCATTTTTATTACAACCTTGAAATATTTGAATACAATGTGGAGTCTCATGATGCCCTTGGAATACAATAAACAGTTGAAAACCAAGGAATACAAAATTAAGGATCTTCTTTCTGAGGAATACAATGTTATATCCCATAGGAATACACTGCAGATTGTCATGTGGAAAAGTAGGAATCAATTTTTATTGCAACCTAGAAATATTTGGAATACAATGGGGAGTCTTATAATGCCTTTGGAATACAATAAAGAGTTGAAAACCAAGGAATACAAAAGAAAGGGTCTTCTTTCCATGGAATACAATGTTATATCCCATAGGAATACAGTGCAGATTGTCATGTGGAAAAGAAGGAATCCATTTTTATTACAACCTTGAAATATTTGGAATACAGTGTGGAGTCTCATGATGCCCTTGGAATACAATAAACAGTTGAAAACCAAGGAATACAAAATTAAGGATCTTCTTTCTGAGGAATACAATGTTATATCCCATAGGAATACAGTGCAGATTGTCATGTGGAAAAGAAGGAATCAATTTTTATTGCAACCTAGAAATATTTGGAATACAATGGGGGGTCTTATAATGCCTTTGGAATACAATAAAGAGTTGAAAACCAAGGAATACAAAATAAGGGTCTTTTTTCCGAGGAATACAATGTTATATCCCATAGGAATACAGTGCAGATTGTCATATGGAAAAAGAAGAAATACATTTTTATTACAACCTTGAAATATTTGGAATACAATGTGGAATCTCATGATGCCATTGGAATACAATAAACAGTTGAAAACCAAGGAATACAAAAGAAAGGGTCTTCTTTCTGAGGAATACAATGCTATATCCCATAGGAATACAGTGCAGATTGTCATGTGGAAACGAAGGAATCAATATTTATTGCAACATAGAAATATTTGGAATACAATGTGGAGTCTCGTAATGCCTTTGGAATACAATAAAGAGTTGAAAACCAAGGAATACAAAGAAAGGGTCTTCTTTCCGTGGAATACAATGTTATATCCCATAGGATTACAGTGCAGATTGTCATGTGGAAAAGAAGGAATCCATTTTTATTACAACCTTGAAATATTTGGAATACAGTGTGGAGTCTCATGATGCCCTTGGAATACAATAAACAGTTGAAAACCAAGGAATACAAAATTAAGGATCTTCTTTCTGAGGAATACAATGTTATATCCCATAGGAATACACTGCAGATTGTCATGTGGAAAAGTAGGAATCAATTTTTATTGCAACCTAGAAATATTTGGAATACAATGGGGAGTCTTATAATGCCTTTGGAATACAATAAAGAGTTGAAAACCAAGGAATACAAAAGAAAGGGTCTTCTTTCCGTGGAATACAATGTTACATCCCATAGGAATACAGTGCAGATTGTCATGTGGAAAAGATGGAATCCATTTTTATTACAACCTTGAAATATTTGGAATACAATGTGGAGTCTCATGATGCCCTTGGAATACAATAAACAGTTGAAAACCAAGGAATACAAAATTAAGGATCTTCTTTCTGAGGAATACAATGTTATATCCCATAGGAATACAGTGCAGATTGTCAAGTGGAAAAGAAGGAATCAATTTTTATTGCAACCTAGAAATATTTGGAATACAATGGGGGGTCTTCTAATGCCTTTGGAATACAATAAAGAGTTGAAAACCAAGGAATACAAAATTAAGGGTCTTTTTTCCGAGGAATACAATGTTATATCCCATAGGAATACAGTGCAGATTGTCATATGGAAAAAGAAGAAATACATTTTTATTACAACCTTGAAATATTTGGAATACAATGTGGAGTCTCATGATGCCCTTGGAATACAATAAACAGTTGAAAACCAAGGAATACAAAATTAAGGATCTTCTTTCTGAGGAATACAATGTTATATCCCATAGGAATACACTGCAGATTGTCATGTGGAAAAGTAGGAATCAATTTTTATTGCAACCTAGAAATATTTGGAATACAATGGGGAGTCTTATAATGCCTTTGGAATACAATAAAGAGTTGAAAACCAAGGAATACAAAAGAAAGGGTCTTCTTTCCATGGAATACAATGTTATATCCCATAGGAATACAGTGCAGATTGTCATGTGGAAAAGATGGAATCCATTTTTATTACAACCTTGAAATATTTGGAATACAATGTGGAGTCTCATGATGCCCTTGGAATACAATAAACAGTTGAAAACCAAGGAATACAAAATTAAGGATCTTCTTTCTGAGGAATACAATGTTATATCCCATAGGAATACAGTGCAGATTGTCAAGTGGAAAAGAAGGAATCAATTTTTATTGCAACCTAGAAATATTTGGAATACAATGGGGGGTCTTCTAATGCCTTTGGAATACAATAAAGAGTTGAAAACCAAGGAATACAAAATTAAGGGTCTTTTTTCCGAGGAATACAATGTTATATCCCATAGGAATACAGTGCAGATTGTCATATGGAAAAGAAGGAATCCATTTTTATTACAACCTTGAAATATTTGGAATACAATGTGGAGTCTCATGATGCCCTTGGAATACAATAAACAGTTGAAAACCAAGGAATACAAAATTAAGGATCTTCTTTCTGAGGAATACAATGTTATATCCCATAGGAATACACTGCAGATTGTCATGTGGAAAAGTAGGAATCAATTTTTATTGCAACCTAGAAATATTTGGAATACAATGGGGAGTCTTATAATGCCTTTGGAATACAATAAAGAGTTGAAAACCAAGGAATACAAAAGAAAGGGTCTTCTTTCCATGGAATACAATGTTATATCCCATAGGAATACAGTGCAGATTGTCATGTGGAAAAGAAGGAATCCATTTTTATTACAACCTTGAAATATTTGGAATACAGTGTGGAGTCTCATGATGCCCTTGGAATACAATAAACAGTTGAAAACCAAGGAATACAAAATTAAGGATCTTCTTTCTGAGGAATACAATGTTATATCCCATAGGAATACAGTGCAGATTGTCAAGTGGAAAAGAAGGAATCAATTTTTATTGCAACCTAGAAATATTTGGAATACAATGGGGGGTCTTATAATGCCTTTGGAATACAATAAAGAGTTGAAAACCAAGGAATACAAAATTAAGGGTCTTTTTTCCGAGGAATACAATGTTATATCCCATAGGAATACAGTGCAGATTGTCATATGGAAAAAGAAGAAATACATTTTTATTACAACCTTGAAATATTTGGAATACAATGTGGAATCTCATGATGCCATTGGAATACAATAAACAGTTGAAAACCAAGGAATATAAAAGAAAGGGTCTTCTTTCTGAGGAATACAATGCTATATCCCATAGGAATACAGTGCAGATTGTCATGTGGAAACGAAGGAATCAATATTTATTGCAACATAGAAATATTTGGAATACAATGTGGAGTCTCGTAATGCCTTTGGAATACAATAAAGAGTTGAAAACCAAGGAATACAAAGAAAGGGTCTTCTTTCCGTGGAATACAATGTTATATCCCATAGGATTACAGTGCAGATTGTCATGTGGAAAAGAAGGAATCCATTTTTATTACAACCTTGAAATATTTGGAATACAGTGTGGAGTCTCATGATGCCCTTGGAATACAATAAACAGTTGAAAACCAAGGAATACAAAATTAAGGATCTTCTTTCTGAGGAATACAATGTTATATCCCATAGGAATACACTGCAGATTGTCATGTGGAAAAGTAGGAATCAATTTTTATTGCAACCTAGAAATATTTGGAATACAATGGGGAGTCTTATAATGCCTTTGGAATACAATAAAGAGTTGAAAACCAAGGAATACAAAAGAAAGGGTCTTCTTTCCATGGAATACAATGTTATATCCCATAGGAATACAGTGCAGATTGTCATGTGGAAAAGAAGGAATCCATTTTTATTACAACCTTGAAATATTTGGAATACAGTGTGGAGTCTCATGATGCCCTTGGAATACAATAAACAGTTGAAAACCAAGGAATACAAAATTAAGGATCTTCTTTCTGAGGAATACAATGTTATATCCCATAGGAATACACTGCAGATTGTCATGTGGAAATGCAGGAATCAATTTTTATTGCAACCTAGAAATATTTGGAATACAATGGGGAGTCTTATAATGCCTTTGGAATACAATAAAGAGTTGAAAACCAAGGAATACAAAAGAAAGGGTCTTCTTTCCGTGGAATACAATGTTATATCCCATAGGAATACAGTGCAGATTGTCATGTGGAAAAGAAGGAATCCATTTTTATTACAACCTTGAAATATTTGGAATACAATGTGGAGTCTCATGATGCCCTTGGAATACAACAAACAGTTGAAAACCAAGGAATACAAAATTAAGGATCTACTTTCTGAGGAATACAATGCTATATCCCATAGGAATACACTGCAGATTGTCTTGTGGAAAAGTAGGAATCAATTTTTATTGCAACCTAGAAATATTTGGAATACAATGTGGAGTGTTATAATGCCTTTGGAATACAATTAAGAGTTGAAAACCAAGGAATACAAAAGAAAGGGTCTTTTTTCCGAGGAATACAAAATTCTTTTACCTTAGGATTACAGTGCAGATTGTCATATGGAAAAGAAGTAATCAATTTTTATTGCAACCTTGAAATATTTGGAATACAATGTGGAGTCTCATGATGCCCTTGGAATACAATAAACAGTTGAAAACCAAGGAATACAACCTTATGGGTCTTCTTTCTGAGGAATACAAAGTAATTTCCCTTAGGATTACAGTGCAGATTGCCATGTGGAAAAGAAGGAATCATTTTTTATTGCAACCTAGAAATATTTGGAATACAATGGGGAGTTTTATAATACCTTTGGAATACAATAAAAAGTTGAAAACCAAGGAATACAAAAGTAAGGGTCTTCTTTCCGAGGAATACAATGTTATATCCCATAGGAATACAGTGCAGATTGTCATATGGAAAAAGAAGAAATCAATTGTTATTACAACCTTGAAATATTTGGAATACAATGTGGAGTCTCATGATGCCTTTGGAATACAATAAACAGTTGAAAACCAAGGAATACAAAATTAAGAATCTTCTTTCTGAGGAATACAATGCTATATCCCATAGGAATACACTGCAGATTATTATGTGGAAAAAAAAGGAATCAATTTTTATTGTCACCTAGAAATATTTGGAATACAATGGGGAGTCTTATAATACCTTTGGAATACAATAAAGAGTTGAAAACCAAGGAATACAAAAGTAAGGGTCTTCTTTCCGAGGAATACAATGTTATATCCCATAGGAATACAGTGCAGATTGTCATATGGAAAAAGAAGAAATCAATTTTTATTACAACCTTGAAATATTTGGAATACAACGTGGAGTCTCATGTTGCCCTTGGAATACAATAAACAGTTGAAAACCAAGGAATACAAAATTAAGGATCTTCTTTCTGAGGAATACAATGCTATATCCCATAGGAATACAGTGCAGATTGTCAGGTGGAAAAGAAGGAATCAATGTTTATTGCAACCTAGAAATATTTGGAATACAATGTGGAGTCTTATAATGCCTTTGGAATACAATAAAGAGTTGAAAACCAAGGAATACAAAAGAAAGGGTCTTCTTTCCGTGGAATACAATGTTACATCCCATAGGAATACAGTGCAGATTGTCATGTGGAAAAGATGGAATCCATTTTTATTACAACCTTGAAATATTTGGAATACAATGTGGAGTCTCATGATGCCCTTGGAATACAATAAACAGTTGAAAACCAAGGAATACAAAATTAAGGATCTTCTTTCTGAGGAATACAATGTTATATCCCATAGGAATACAGTGCAGATTGTCAAGTGGAAAAGAAGGAATCAATTTTTATTGCAACCTAGAAATATTTGGAATACAATGGGGGGTCTTCTAATGCCTTTGGAATACAATAAAGAGTTGAAAACCAAGGAATACAAAATTAAGGGTCTTTTTTCCGAGGAATACAATGTTATATCCCATAGGAATACAGTGCAGATTGTCATATGGAAAAAGAAGAAATACATTTTATTACAACCTTGAAATATTTGGAATACAATGTGGAATCTCATGATGCCATTGGAATACAATAAACAGTTGAAAACCAAGGAATACAAAGAAAGGGTCTTCTTTCTGAGGAATACAATGCTATATCCCATAGGAATACAGTGCAGATTGTCATGTGGAAACGAAGGAATCAATATTTATTGCAACATAGAAATATTTGGAATACAATGTGGAGTCTCATAATGCCTTTGGAATACAATAAAGAGTAGAAAACCAAGGAATACAAAGAAAGGGTCTTCTTTCCGTGGAATACAATGTTATATCCCATAGGAATACAGTGCAGATTGTCATGTGGAAAAGAAGGAATCCATTTTTATTACAACCTTGAAATATTTGGAATACAGTGTGGAGTCTCATGATGCCCTTGGAATACAATAAACAGTTGAAAACCAAGGAATACAAAATTAAGGATCTTCTTTCTGAGGAATACAATGTTATATCCCATAGGAATACACTGCAGATTGTCATGTGGAAAAGTAGGAATCAATTTTTATTGCAACCTAGAAATATTTGGAATACAATGGGGAGTCTTATAATGCCTTTGGAATACAATAAAGAGTTGAAAACCAAGGAATACAAAAGAAAGGGTCTTCTTTCCGTGGAATACAATGTTATATCCCATAGGAATACAGTGCAGATTGTCATGTGGAAAAGAAGGAATCCATTTTTATTACAACCTTGAAATATTTGGAATAGAGTGTGGAGTCTCATGATGCCCTTGGAATTCAATAAACAGTTGAAAACCAAGGAATACAAAATTAAGGATCTTCTTTCTGAGGAATACAATGTTATATCCCATAGGAATACACTGCAGATTGTCATGTGGAAAAGTAGGAATCAATTTTTATTGCAACCTAGAAATATTTGGAATACAATGGGGAGTCTTATAATGCCTTTGGAATACAATAAAGAGTTGAAAACCAAGGAATACAAAAGAAAGGGTCTTCTTTCCATGGAATACAATGTTATATCCCATAGGAATACAGTGCAGATTGTCATGTGGAAAAGAAGGAATCCATTTTTATTACAACCTTGAAATATTTGGAATACAATGTGGAGTCTCATGATGCCCTTGGAATACAACAAACAGTTGAAAACCAAGGAATACAAAATTAAGGATCTTCTTTCTGAGGAATACAATGCTATATCCCATAGGAATACACTGCAGATTGTCATGTGGAAAAGAAGGAATCAATTTTTATTACAACCTAGAAATATTTGGAATACAATGGGGAGTCTTATAATGCCTTTGGAATACAATAAAGAGTTGAAAACCAAGGAATATAAAAGAAAGGGTCTTCTTTCCGAGGAATACAAAGTCTTTTACCTTAGGATTACAGTGCAGATTGTCACGTGGAAAAGAAGGAATCCATTTTTATTACAACCTTTAAATATTTGGAATACAATGTGGAGTCTCATGATGCCCTTGGAATACAATAAACAGTTGAAAACCAAGGAATACATCCGTATGGGTCTTCTTTCTGAGGAATACAAAGTAATTTCCCTTAGGATTACAGTGCAGATTGCCATGTGGAAAAGAAGGAATCATTTTTTATTGCAACCTAGAAATATTTGGAATACAATGGGGAGTCTTATAATACCTTTGGAATACAATAAAGAGTTGAAAACCAAGGAATACAAAAGTAAGGGTCTTCTTTCCGAGGAATACAATGTTATATCCCATAGGAATACAGTGCAGATTGTCATATGGAAAAAGAAGAAATCAATTGTTATTACAACCTTGAAATCTTTGGAATACAATGTGGAGTCTCATGATGCCTTTGGAAGACAATAAACAGTTGAAAACCAAGGAATACAAAATTAAGGATCTTCTTTCTGAGGAATACAATGCTATATCCCGTAGGAATACACTGCAGATTATTATGTGGAAAAAAAGGAATCAATTTTTATTGTCACCTAGAAATATTTGGAATACAATGGGGAGTCTTATAATACCTTTGGAATACAATAAAGAGTTGAAAACCAAGGAATACAAAAGTAAGGGTCTTCTTTCCGAGGAATACAATGTTATATCCCATAGGAATACAGTGCAGATTGTCATATGGAACAAGAAGAAATCAATTGTTATTACAACCTTGAAATATTTGGAATACAACGTGGAGTCTCATGTTGCCCTTGGAATACAATAAACAGTTGAAAACCAAGGAATACAAAATTAAGGATCTTCTTTCTGAGGAATACAATGCTATATCCCATAGGAATACAGTGCAGATTGTCATGTGGAAAAGAAGGAATCAATGTTTATTGCAACCTAGAAATATTTGGAATACAATGTGGAGTCTTATAATGCCTTTGGAATACAATAAAGAGTTGAAAACCAAGGAATACAAAAGAAAGGGTCTTCTTTCCGTGGAATACAATGTTACATCCCATAGGAATACAGTGCAGATTGTCATGTGGAAAAGATGGAATCCATTTTTATTACAACCTTGAAATATTTGGAATACAATGTGGAGTCTCATGATGCCCTTGGAATACAATAAACAGTTGAAAACCAAGGAATACAAAATTAAGGGTCTTCTTTCCGAGGAATACAATGTTATATCCCATAGGAATACAGTGCAGATTGTCATGTGGAAACGAAGGAATCAATATTTATTGCAACATAGAAATATTTGGAATACAATGTGGAGTCTCATAATGCCTTTGGAATACAATAAAGAGTTGAAAACCAAGGAATACAAAGAAAGGGTCTTCTTTCTGTGGAATACAATGTTATATCCCATAGGAATACAGTGCAGATTGTCATGTGGAAAAGAAGGAATCCATTTTTATTACAACCTTGAAATATTTGGAATACAGTGTGGAGTCTCATGATGCCCTTGGAATACAATAAACAGTTGAAAACCAAGGAATACAAAATTAAGGATCTTCTTTCTGAGGAATACAATGTTATATCCCATAGGAATACAGTGCAGATTGTCAAGTGGAAAAGAAGGAATCAATTTTTATTGCAACCTAGAAATATTTGGAATACAATGGGGGGTCTTCTAATGCCTTTGGAATACAATAAAGAGTTGAAAACCAAGGAATACAAAATTAAGGGTCTTTTTTCCGAGGAATACAATGTTATATCCCATAGGAATACAGTGCAGATTGTCATATGGAAAAAGAAGAAATACATTTTTATTACAACCTTGAAATATTTGGAATACAATGTGGAATCTCATGATGCCATTGGAATACAATAAACAGTTGAAAACCAAGGAATATAAAAGAAAGGGTCTTCTTTCTGAGGAATACAATGCTATATCCCATAGGAATACAGTGCAGATTGTCATGTGGAAACGAAGGAATCAATATTTATTGCAACATAGAAATATTTGGAATACAATGTGGAGTCTCGTAATGCCTTTGGAATACAATAAAGAGTTGAAAACCAAGGAATACAAAGAAAGGGTCTTCTTTCCGTGGAATACAATGTTATATCCCATAGGATTACAGTGCAGATTGTCATGTGGAAAAGAAGGAATCCATTTTTATTACAACCTTGAAATATTTGGAATACAGTGTGGAGTCTCATGATGCCCTTGGAATACAATAAACAGTTGAAAACCAAGGAATACAAAATTAAGGATCTTCTTTCTGAGGAATACAATGTTATATCCCATAGGAATACACTGCAGATTGTCATGTGGAAAAGTAGGAATCAATTTTTATTGCAACCTAGAAATATTTGGAATACAATGGGGAGTCTTATAATGCCTTTGGAATACAATAAAGAGTTGAAAACCAAGGAATACAAAAGAAAGGGTCTTCTTTCCATGGAATACAATGTTATATCCCATAGGAATACAGTGCAGATTGTCATGTGGAAAAGAAGGAATCCATTTTTATTACAACCTTGAAATATTTGGAATACAGTGTGGAGTCTCATGATGCCCTTGGAATACAATAAACAGTTGAAAACCAAGGAATACAAAATTAAGGATCTTCTTTCTGAGGAATACAATGTTATATCCCATAGGAATACACTGCAGATTGTCATGTGGAAATGCAGGAATCAATTTTTATTGCAACCTAGAAATATTTGGAATACAATGGGGAGTCTTATAATGCCTTTGGAATACAATAAAGAGTTGAAAACCAAGGAATACAAAAGAAAGGGTCTTCTTTCCGTGGAATACAATGTTATATCCCATAGGAATACAGTGCAGATTGTCATGTGGAAAAGAAGGAATCCATTTTTATTACAACCTTGAAATATTTGGAATACAATGTGGAGTCTCATGATGCCCTTGGAATACAACAAACAGTTGAAAACCAAGGAATACAAAATTAAGGATCTACTTTCTGAGGAATACAATGTTATATCCCATAGGAATACACTGCAGATTGTCTTGTGGAAAAGTAGGAATCAATTTTTATTGCAACCTAGAAATATTTGGAATACAATGTGGAGTGTTATAATGCCTTTGGAATACAATTAAGAGTTGAAAACCAAGGAATACAAAAGAAAGGGTCTTTTTTCCGAGGAATACAAAATTCTTTTACCTTAGGATTACAGTGCAGATTGTCATATGGAAAAGAAGGAATCAATTTTTATTGCAACCTTGAAATATTTGGAATACAATGTGGAGTCTCATGATGCCCTTGGAATACAATAAACAGTTGAAAACCAAGGAATACAACCTTATGGGTCTTCTTTCTGAGGAATACAAAGTAATTTCCCTTAGGATTACAGTGCAGATTGCCATGTGGAAAAGAAGGAATCATTTTTTATTGCAACCTAGAAATATTTGGAATACAATGGGGAGTTTTATAATACCTTTGGAATACAATAAAAAGTTGAAAACCAAGGAATACAAAAGTAAGGGTCTTCTTTCCGAGGAATACAATGTTATATCCCATAGGAATACAGTGCAGATTGTCATATGGAAAAAGAAGAAATCAATTGTTATTACAACCTTGAAATATTTGGAATACAATGTGGAGTCTCATGATGCCTTTGGAATACAATAAACAGTTGAAAACCAAGGAATACAAAATTAAGAATCTTCTTTCTGAGGAATACAATGCTATATCCCATAGGAATACACTGCAGATTATTATGTGGAAAAAAAGGAATCAATTTTTATTGTCACCTAGAAATATTTGGAATACAATGGGGAGTCTTATAATGCCTTTGGAATACAATAAAGAGTTGAAAACCAAGGAATACAAAAGAAAGGGTCTTCTTTCCATGGAATACAATGTTATATCCCATAGGAATTCAGTGCAGATTGTCATGTGGAAAAGAAGGAATCCATTTTTATTACAACCTTGAAATATTTGGAATACAGTGTGGAGTCTCATGATGCCCTTGGAATACAATAAACAGTTGAAAACCAAGGAATACAAAATTAAGGATCTTCTTTCGGAGGAATACAATGTTATATCCCATAGGAATACAGTGCAGATTGTCAAGTGGAAAAGAAGGAATCAATTTTTATTGCAACCTAGAAATATTTGGAATACAATGGGGGGTCTTCTAATGCCTTTGGAATACAATAAAGAGTTGACAACCAAGGAATACAAAATTAAGGGTCTTTTTTCCGAGGAATACAATGTTATATCCCATAGGAATACAGTGCAGATTGTCATATGGAAAAAGAAGAAATACATTTTTATTACAACCTTGAAATATTTGGAATACAATGTGGAATCTCATGATGCCATTGGAATACAATAAACAGTTGAAAACCAAGGAATACAAAAGAAAGGGTCTTCTTTCTGAGGAATACAATGCTATATCCCATAGGAATACAGTGCAGATTGTCATGTGGAAACGAAGGAATCAATATTTATTGCAACATAGAAATATTTGGAATACAATGTGGAGTCTCATAATGCCTTTGGAATACAATAAAGAGTTGAAAACCAAGGAATACAAAGAAAGGGTCTTCTTTCCGTGGAATACAATGTTATATCCCATAGGAATACAGTGCAGATTGTCATGTGGAAAAGAAGGAATCCATTTTTATTACAACCTTGAAATATTTGGAATACAGTGTGGAGTCTCATGATGCCCTTGGAATACAATAAACAGTTGAAAACCAAGGAATACAAAATTAAGGATCTTCTTTCTGAGGAATACAATGTTATATCCCATAGGAATACAGTGCAGATTGTCATATGGAAAAAGAAGAAATCAATTTTTATTACAACCTTGAAATATTTGGAATACAACGTGGAGTCTCATGTTGCCCTTGGAATACAATAAACAGTTGAAAACCAAGGAATACAAAATTAAGGATCTTCTTTCTGAGGAATACAATGCTATATCCCATAGGAATACAGTGCAGATAGTCAGGTGGAAAAGAAGGAATCAATGTTTATTGCAACCTAGAAATATTTGGAATACAATGTGGAGTCTTATAATGCCTTTGGAATACAATAAAGAGTTGAAAACCAAGGAATACAAAAGAAAGGGTCTTCTTTCCGTGGAATACAATGTTACATCCCATAGGAATACAGTGCAGATTGTCATGTGGAAAAGATGGAATCCATTTTTATTACAACCTTGAAATATTTGGAATACAATGTGGAGTCTCATGATGCCCTTGGAATACAATAAACAGTTGAAAACCAAGGAATACAAAATTAAGGATCTTCTTTCTGAGGAATACAATGTTATATCCCATAGGAATACAGTGCAGATTGTCAAGTGGAAAAGAAGGAATCAATTTTTATTGCAACCTAGAAATATTTGGAATACAATGGGGGGTCTTCTAATGCCTTTGGAATACAATAAAGAGTTGAAAACCAAGGAATACAAAATTAAGGGTCTTTTTTCCGAGGAATACAATGTTATATCTCATAGGAATACAGTGCAGATTGTCATATGGAAAAAGAAGAAATACATTTTTATTACAACCTTGAAATATTTGGAATACAATGTGGAATCTCATGATGCCATTGGAATACAATAAACAGTTGAAAACCAAGGAATACAAAAGAAAGGGTCTTCTTTCTGAGGAATACAATGCTATATCCCATAGGAATACAGTGCAGATTGTCATGTGGAAACGAAGGAATCAATATTTATTGCAACATAGAAATATTTGGAATACAATGTGGAGTCTCATAATGCCTTTGGAATACAATAAAGAGTTGAAAACCAAGGAATACAAAGAAAGGGTCTTCTTTCCGTGGAATACAATGTTATATCCCATAGGAATACAGTGCAGATTGTCATGTGGAAAAGAAGGAATCCATTTTTATTACAACCTTGAAATATTTGGAATACAGTGTGGAGTCTCATGATGCCCTTGGAATACAATAAACAGTTGAAAACCAAGGAATACAAAATTAAGGATCTTCTTTCTGAGGAATACAATGTTATATCCCATAGGAATACAGTGCAGATTGTCAAGTGGAAAAGAAGGAATCAATTTTATTGCAACCTAGAAATATTTGGAATACAATGGGGGGTCTTCTAATGCCTTTGGAATACAATAAAGAGTTGAAAACCAAGGAATACAAAATTAAGGGTCTTTTTCCGAGGAATACAATGTTATATCCCATAGGAATACAGTGCAGATTGTCATATGGAAAAAGAAGAAATACATTTTTATTACAACCTTGAAATATTTGGAATACAATGTGGAATCTCATGATGCCATTGGAATACAATAAACAGTTGAAAACCAAGGAATATAAAAGAAAGGGTCTTCTTTCTGAGGAATACAATGCTATATCCCATAGGAATACAGTGCAGATTGTCATGTGGAAACGAAGGAATCAATATTTATTGCAACCTAGAAATATTTGGAATACAATGGGGAGTCTTATAATGCCTTTGGAATACAATAAAGAGTTGAAAACCAAGGAATACAAAAGAAAGGGTCTTCTTTCCGTGGAATACAATGTTATATCCCATAGGAATACAGTGCAGATTGTCATGTGGAAAAGAAGGAATCCATTTTTATTACAACCTTGAAATATTTGGAATACAATGTGGAGTCTCATGATGCCCTTGGAATACAACAAACAGTTGAAAACCAAGGAATACAAAATTAAGGATCTACTTTCTGAGGAATACAATGTTATATCCCATAGGAATACACTGCAGATTGTCTTGTGGAAAAGTAGGAATCAATTTTTATTGCAACCTAGAAATATTTGGAATACAATGTGGAGTGTTATAATGCCTTTGGAATACAATTAAGAGATGAAAACCAAGGAATACAAAAGAAAGGGTCTTTTTTCCGAGGAATACAAAATTCTTTTACCTTAGGATTACAGTGCAGATTGTCATATGGAAAAGAAGGAATCAATTTTTATTGCAACCTTGAAATATTTGGAATACAATGTGGAGTCTCATGATGCCCTTGGAATACAATAAACAGTTGAAAACCAAGGAATACAAAATTAAGGATCTACTTTCTGAGGAATACAATGTTATATCCCATAGGAATACACTGCAGATTGTCTTGTGGAAAAGTAGGAATCAATTTTTATTGCAACCTAGAAATATTTGGAATACAATGTGGAGTGTTATAATGCCTTTGGAATACAATTAAGAGTTGAAAACCAAGGAATACAAAAGAAAGGGTCTTTTTTCCGAGGAATACAAAATTCTTTTACCTTAGGATTACAGTGCAGATTGTCATATGGAAAAGAAGGAATCAATTTTTATTGCAACCTTGAAATATTTGGAATACAATGTGGAGTCTCATGATGCCCTTGGAATACAATAAACAGTTGAAAACCAAGGAATACAACCTTATGGGTCTTCTTTCTGAGGAATACAAAGTAATTTCCCTTAGGATTACAGTGCAGATTGCCATGTGGAAAAGAAGGAATCATTTTTTATTGCAACCTAGAAATATTTGGAATACAATGTGGAGTCTTATAATGCCTTTGGAATACAATAAAAAGTTGAAAACCAAGGAATACAAAAGTAAGGGTCTTCTTTCCGAGGAATACAATGTTATATCCCATAGGAATACAGTGCAGATTGTCATATGGAAAAAGAAGAAATCAATTGTTATTACAACCTTGAAATATTTGGAATACAATGTGGAGTCTCATGATGCCCTTGGAATACAATAAACAGTTGAAAACCAAGGAATACAAAATTAAGGATCTTCTTTCTGAGGAATACAATGTTATATCCCATAGGAATACAGTGCAGATTGTCAAGTGGAAAAGAAGGAATCAATTTTTATTGCAACCTAGAAATATTTGGAATACAATGGGGGGTCTTCTAATGCCTTTGGAATACAATAAAGAGTTGAAAACCAAGGAATACAAAATTAAGGGTCTTTTTTCCGAGGAATACAATGTTATATCCCATAGGAATACAGTGCAGATTGTCATATGGAAAAAGAAGAAATACATTTTTATTACAACCTTGAAATATTTGGAATACAATGTGGAATCTCATGATGCCATTGGAATACAATAAACAGTTGAAAACCAAGGAATACAAAAGAAAGGGTCTTCTTTCTGAGGAATACAATGCTATATCCCATAGGAATACAGTGCAGATTGTCATGTGGAAACGAAGGAATCAATATTTATTGCAACATAGAAATATTTGGAATACAATGTGGAGTCTCATAATGCCTTTGGAATACAATAAAGAGTTGAAAACCAAGGAATACAAAGAAAGGGTCTTCTTTCCGTGGAATACAATGTTATATCCCATAGGAATACAGTGCAGATTGTCATGTGGAAAAGAAGGAATCCATTTTTATTACAACCTTGAAATATTTGGAATACAGTGTGGAGTCTCATGATGCCCTTGGAATACAATAAACAGTTGAAAACCAAGGAATACAAAATTAAGGATCTTCTTTCTGAGGAATACAATGTTATATCCCATAGGAATACACTGCAGATTGTCATGTGGAAAAGTAGGAATCAATTTTTATTGCAACCTAGAAATATTTGGAATACAATGGGGAGTCTTATAATGCCTTTGGAATACAATAAAGAGTTGAAAACCAAGGAATACAAAAGAAAGGGTCTTCTTTCCGATGGAATACAATGTTATATCCCATAGGAATACAGTGCAGATTGTCATGTGGAAAAGAAGGAATCCATTTTTATTACAACCTTGAAATATTTGGAATACAGTGTGGAGTCTCATGATGCCCTTGGAATACAATAAACAGTTGAAAACCAAGGAATACAAAATAAGGATCTTCTTTCTGAGGAATACAATGTTATATCCCATAGGAATACAGTGCAGATTGTCATGTGGAAAAGTAGGAATCAATTTTATTGCAACCTAGAAATATTTGGAATACAATGGGGAGTCTTATAATGCCTTTGGAATACAATAAAGAGTTGAAAACCAAGGAATACAAAAGAAAGGGTCTTCTTTCCGTGGAATACAATGTTATATCCCATAGGAATACAGTGCAGATTGTCATGTGGAAAAGAAGGAATCCATTTTTATTACAACCTTGAAATATTTGGAATACAATGTGGAGTCTCATGATGCCCTTGGAATACAATAAACAGTTGAAAACCAAGGAATACAAAATTAAGGATCTTCTTTCTGAGGAATACAATGCTATATCCCATAGGAATACACTGCAGATTGTCATGTGGAAAAGAAGGAATCAATTTTTATTGCAACCTAGAAATATTTGGAATACAATGGGGAGTCTTATAATGCCTTTGGAATACAATAAAGAGTTGAAAACCAAGGAATATAAAAGAAAGGGTCTTCTTTCCGAGGAATACAAGTCTTATACCCATAGGATACAGTGCAGATTGTCATGTGGAAAAGAAGGAATCCATTTTTATTACAACCTTTAAATATTTGGAATACAATGTGGAGTCTCATGATGCCCTTGGAATACAATAAACAGTTGAAAACCAAGGAATACAAATCGTAATGGAGTCTTCTTTCTGAGGAATACAATGTATATCCCATAGGATTACAGTGCAGATTGTCATGTGGAAAAGAAGGAATCAATTTTTATTGCAACCTAGAAATATTTGGAATACAATGGGGAGTCTTATAATGCCTTTGGAATACAATAAAGAGTTGAAAACCAAGGAATACAAAAGAAAGGGTCTTCTTTCCGATGGAATACAATGTTATATCCCATAGGAATACAGTGCAGATTGTCATATGGAAAAGAAGAATCCAATTTTTATTACAACCTTGAAATATTTGGAATACAATGTGGAGTCTCATGATGCCCTTTGGAATACAATAAACAGTTGAAAACCAAGGAATACAAAATTAAGGATCTTCTTTCTGAGGAATACAATGCTATATCCCGTAGGAATACACTGCAGATTGTCATGTGGAAAAAAGGAATCAATTTTTATTGTCAACCTAGAAATATTTGGAATACAATGGGGAGTCTTATAATGCCTTTGGAATACAATAAAGAGTTGAAAACCAAGGAATACAAAAGTAAGGGTCTTCTTTCCGAGGAATACAATGTTATATCCCATAGGAATACAGTGCAGATTGTCATGTGGAAAAGAAGGAATCCATTTTTATTACAACCTTGAAATATTTGGAATACAATGTGGAGTCTCATGATGCCCTTGGAATACAATAAACAGTTGAAAACCAAGGAATACAAAATTAAGGATCTTCTTTCTGAGGAATACAATGCTATATCCCCATAGGAATACAGTGCAGATTGTCATGTGGAAAAGAAGGAATCAATTTTTATTGCAACCTAGAAATATTTGGAATACAATGGGAGTCTTATAATGCCTTTGGAATACAATAAAGAGTTGAAAACCAAGGAATACAAAGAAAGGGTCTTCTTTCCGTGGAATACAATGTTACATCCCATAGGAATACAGTGCAGATTGTCATAGTGGAAAAAGATGGAATCCATTTTTATTACAACCTTGAAATATTTGGAATACAATGTGGAGTCTCATGATGCCTTTGAAGACAATAAACAGTTGAAAACCAAGGAATACAAAATTAAGGATCTTCTTTCTGAGGAATACAATGCTATATCCCGTAGGAATACACTGCAGATTATTATGTGGAAAAAAAGGAATCAATTTTATTGTCACCTAGAAATATTTGGAATACAATGGGGAGTCTTATAATACCTTTGGAATACAATAAGAGTTGAAAACCAAGGAATACAAAAGTAAGGGTCTTCTTTCCGAGGAATACAATGTTATATCCCATAGGAATACAGTGCAGATTGTCATATGGAAAAGAAGAAATCATTGTTATTACAACCTTGAAATCTTTGGAATACAATGTGGAGTCTCATGTTGCCCTTGGAATACAATAAACAGTTGAAAACCAAGGAATACAAAATTAAGGATCTTCTTTCTGAGGAATACAATGCTATATCCCATAGGAATACAGTGCAGATTTCATGTGGAAAAGAAGGAATCAATTTTTTATTACAACCTAGAAATATTTGGAATACAATGTGGAGTCTTATAATGCCTTTGGAATACAATAAAGAGTTGAAAACCAAGGAATACAAAAGTAAGGGTCTTCTTTCCGAGGAATACAATGTTATATCCCATAGGAATTACAGTGCAGATTGTCATATGGAAAAGAAGAAATCAATTTTTATTACAACCTTGAAATATTTGGAATACAATGTGGAGTCTCATGATGCCCTTGGAATACAATAAACAGTTGAAAACCAAGGAATACAAATTAAGGATCTTCTTTCTGAGGAATACAATGCTATATCCCATAGGAATTACAGTGCAGATTGTCATGTGGAAAAGAAGGAATCAATTTTATTGCAACCTAGAAATATTTGGAATACAATGGGGAGTCTTATAATGCCTTTGGAATACATAAAGAGTTGAAAACCAAGGAATACAAAGAAAGGGTCTTCTTTCCGAGGAATACAATGTTATATCCCATAGGATTACAGTGCAGATTGTCATGTGGAAAAGAAGGAATCCATTTTTATTACAACCTTGAAATATTTGGAATACAATGTGGAGTCTCATGATGCCCTTGGAATACAATAAACAGTTGAAAACCAAGGAATACAAAATTAAGGATCTTCTTTCTGAGGAATACAATGCTATATCCCATAGGAATACACTGCAGATTGTCATGTGGAAAAGAAGGAATCAATTTTTATTGCAACCTAGAAATATTTGGAATACAATGGGAGTCTTATAATGCCTTTGGAATACAATAAAGAGTTGAAAACCAAGGAATACAAAAGAAAGGGTCTTCTTTCCGAGGAATACAATGTTATATCCCATAGGAATACAGTGCAGATTGTCATGTGGAAAAGAAGGAATCCAATTTTTATTACAACCTTGAAATATTTGGAATACAATGTGGAGTCTCATGATGCCCTTGGAATACAATAAACAGTTGAAAACCAAGGAATACAAAATTAAGGATCTTCTTTCTGAGGAATACAATGTTATATCCCATAGGAATACAGTGCAGATTGTCATGTGGAAAAGAGGAATCAATTTTTATTGCAACCTAGAAATATTTGGAATACAATGGGGAGTCTTATAATGCCTTTGGAATACAATAAAGAGTTGAAAACCAAGGAATACAAAAGAAAGGGTCTTCTTTCCGTGGAATACAATGTTATATCCCATAGGAATACAGTGCAGATTGTCATGTGGAAAAGAAGGAATCCATTTTTATTACAACCTTAAATATTTGGAATACAATGTGGAGTCTCATGATGCCCTTGGAATACAATAAACAGTTGAAAACCAAGGAATACAAAATTAAGGATCTTCTTTCTGAGGAATACAATGTTATATCCATAGGAATACAGTGCAGATTGTCATGTGGAAAAGAAGGAATCATTTTTATTGCAACCTAGAAATATTTGGAATACAATGTGGAGTCTTATAATGCCTTTGGAATACAATTAAGAGTTGAAAACCAAGGAATACAAAAGAAAGGGTCTTTTTTCCGAGGAATACAAAATTCTTTTCCCATAGGATTACAGTGCAGATTGTCATATGGAAAAGAAGGAATCAATTTTTATTGCAACCTTGAAATATTTGGAATACAATGTGGAGTCTCATGATGCCCTTGGAATACAATAAACAGTTGAAAACCAAGGAATACAAAATTAAGGGATCTTCTTTCTGAGGAATACAAAGTTATTTCCCTAGGATTACAGTGCAGATTGTCATGTGGAAAAGAAGGAATCAATTTTTATTGCAACCTAGAAATATTTGGAATACAATGGGGAGTCTTATAATGCCTTTGGAATACAATAAAGAGTTGAAAACCAAGGAATACAAAAGAAGGGTCTTCTTTCCGAGGAATACAATGTTATATCCATAGGAATACAGTGCAGATTGTCATGTGGAAAAGAAGGAATCCATTTTTATTACAACCTTGAAATATTTGGAATACAATGTGGAGTCTCATGATGCCCTTGGAATACAATAACAGTTGAAAACCAAGGAATACAAAATTAAGGATCTTCTTTCTGAGGAATACAATGTTATATCCCATAGGAATACACTGCAGATTGTCATGTGGAAAAGAAGGAATCAATTTTTATTGCAACCTAGAAATATTTGGAATACAATGGGGAGTCTTATAATGCCTTTGGAATACAATAAAGAGTTGAAAACCAAGGAATACAAAAGAAAGGGTCTTCTTTCCGTGGAATACAATGTTATATCCCATAGGAATACAGTGCAGATTGTCATGTGGAAAAGAAGGAATCCATTTTTATTACAACCTTGAAATATTTGGAATACATGTGGAGTCTCATGATGCCCTTGGAATACAATAAACAGTTGAAAACCAAGGAATACAAAATTAAGGATCTTCTTTCTGAGGAATACAATGTTATATCCCATAGGAATACAGTGCAGATTGTCATGTGGAAAAGAAGGAATCAATTTTTATTGCAACCTAGAAATATTTGGAATACAATGGGAGTCTTATAATGCCTTTGGAATACAATAAAGAGTTGAAAACCAAGGAATACAAAATTAAGGGTCTTTTTTCCGAGGAATACAATGTTATATCCCATAGGAATACAGTGCAGATTGTCATATGGAAAAAGAAGAAATACATTTTTATTGCAACCTTGAAATATTTGGAATACAATGTGGAGTCTCATGATGCCATTGGAATACAATAAACAGTTGAAAACCAAGGAATACAAAAGAAAAGGTCTTCTTTCTGAGGAATACAATGCTATATCCCATAGGAATACAGTGCAGATTGTCATGTGGAAACGAAGGAATCAATATTTATTGCAACCTAGAAATATTTGGAATACAATGTGGAGTCTCATAATGCCTTTGGAATACAATAAAGAGTTGAAAACCAAGGAATACAAAAGAAAGGGTCTTCTTTCCGTGGAATACAATGTTATATCCCATAGGAATACAGTGCAGATTGTCATGTGGAAAAGAAGGAATCCATTTTTATTACAACCTTGAAATATTTGGAATACAATGTGGAGTCTCATGATGCCCTTGGAATACAATAAACAGTTGAAAACCAAGGAATACAAAATTAAGGATCTTCTTTCTGAGGAATACAATGTTATATCCCATAGGAATACACTGCAGATTGTCATGTG